>NW_007726383.1:161596-179990 GCF_000696425.1 Galeopterus variegatus | reverse complement strand
TTTTGTCTTTTTCCGTGTCCGGCAACGGATCGCAACCCTCAGTGTTGCCCCCGTACCGGACCGGGGACCGGCAACGGGATTGCAACCCTCGGTGTTGCTCCCGTGCCTCGCTCAGCCAGTGAGCGGGAACCGGTCTGCATGTGGGATCCGAACCCTCGGGCGGGAGCGCCGCCGCGCTTCCCAAGCAGCGCACTATCCAGTGCACCACCGGGCCGGCCCCTATTTTATGTTTTTTTGATCAGAAGTTTGGCAATAAAGTTTGTCTTGCATTATTTATGGAGAGTGTTTTCAAGGGAGGAGGCCTCTTCCCTATTCCACTGATAAAGTATCAGGAGCCTTGGAGGTGTGTACAGTGAATCATAAAAGTTCATCTGCAAACAGTAAGAAAAGAATCTAGGGCTTGGCTGGTCACAAATTCCCACATGTAAAGGAGCTCTCTAGTTTTGGTAAATACTGCTTCCAAAACAAAATATTTTTTGAAAAGAGGCAGTACATTTTCTGAGTTACTATTATATTAAAAGCAGACAGGAAGAATGGATTTTCAAATCCAATATAGCAGGAGAGGCAGATAGAAGAAGCTGCCTCAGAAAACTGGAAAAGAATAAAGGACATGTGACTTGAGGTTGGTTTTTGAGAAGTGAACTTGTAGCCTCTGGAAAGTGGGAAATGAAAGGGTTTATAAGGGTGAAAATTACAGAGCCAGGAATCAGACTGAAAGAATTGGCTGCCACCTGCTGTGAGAAGTGACATTGTTCCACCTGGGGGCTGAGCTAGAAGATTCTCTGTGGTGAAGGTGCTACCTACCTTGTGAAGATCCGGAGGAAGGAGAACGGTGGAGGAACATTCCTCCTAGGGGTGTTTCATGAAACATGGGAGTGGCAGTCGCCAGAATAGCAGTGGTAGGCAGCAAGTTCTAGAAGGAGCAGCTTTACCTAAGCCCAGGCAGCACTAGGTGTGTAGAGAAATGGACGGTGCTAGTGGGTACAACAAGGAGAGTTTACAATCCCCTCCTTACATCACATTGCACAACTCCAGGGGGCACCATTCACATGTAGCTTATGTCAGTGGGGTTGTGGTCCAGAGGCACAGTCACATAAATGGTACCTTCCATTGCTTGGTGCCAGACTGGTCCCCCTGGAGTAGTGCAATGGGAAGCACTGTCTGCTAGGGAGATGAAAATCCTGGGCTTTGGTGTTAGGAATTTTTTGGTTGCAAATAACAGGAAAAAATCAAATAGTTTAAACAACAGAGGTGATATAATGTAGTGGCTCAGTCTTGTGCATTTCAGGTGTACACTTGGCTTCTGTTTCCATCTCTTGGCATTGTCTTCTTCTCTGTGTTAGTTTCATTGACTCCTGTTGCTGGGTTTTCCCCAGGCTTTGTGTGTGTGATGTATATAGGAAGGTGTGTGTGTGTGTGTGTGTGTGTGTGTGTGTGTGTTGGAAGGGTGTGTGTGAGTGATGTTTTCTTTGACAGCCCCACCAGAAATTTACAGGAAAGGTAGGGAAGAGTAGTTTCTTCTAGGGAAGGGATTTTGTTATCTTCTAGATTAAGGATGATGAGCAGATCACAAATAAACCGTAAATGAGAGGGCTTGAGGGTGGTTGATGGTGGGTCATTAATAATCACATCTGTTAAACTGTATGCTAAAAATCACTTCCTTAAAACATTTTTTTCTTCCTTGTTGAAGTAATCCCATTATATTCTTAAAGAAAGATGACATGAAAAATTTTTGTTTAGAAATCTTCTTTTAAAGTTAATTTACAATACGGATTGATGAGTGATTGTATAATTCTCCTAGAAATGAATGTTACTGGATTAGATTGTAATGAGTACTTTATAGAAAAGTCAATACATGGCGTGTGTTTCCAGTCTTTGTCATCTGGTTCTAGTCTCTGTTTGGCAACAGGGTTTTATACGTGGCTCTGTTACTACAGCCAAAAACCCTCACATACTTCACAACTTGCCACTCTTTTCAAAGATTTAGTTAGAGACTGAAGCTTATAGCACATGCTGCTGAATTAAGCATCTAAAGTGAGAGTCTCGTGGGCCCAAAATATCTCTTGTACCCACACATTTCCTGGTAGGACAACTTCACAAAATAAACATAGATGACCTCTCGCCCATCAGCCTTCTGGAAAGTTTAGAAATGATGCAACCTTTTGGCACTATGACACGACACATTGCTTTACTTGTGCAGAGCATGAACTTCCTTTATTCTGCACATCCGCGAACAAGCAAGCATTTAAATCAGCACTGCTCTGAATTCTGAAACAAAATCTCATCGACTTTAATGAGACTAGACATTAAGTAAATGGCCTTGGCTTGAGGAAGAATCAATCAACATGTGACAGCAGGGGAAGTCTGTGGTTGCTTCATAGTGACATCCAAGACATGTGAGAAAGTAGAAGCTGGTTTTCCTGTCAATACCTTGGTTTCCTTTCCTTTCTCTGTTCCCCCTGTGTGCAGGAATAACAATGTCTGGAATTCATCGGGCTCTTCTTCCAAGGCACTTAGAAAGTTTTCCCACACGTGGAGCTGGCTGGTTTTGCTCTCTCCTTCTGCAGGAGAGGGAGAGCTCTGAGCTTTCCTCCTGCTCTCCTGCCTGCCTCATTGTCCCCCACCATTAACCCAGCTCTCAAGTCATTTTCCTTCCTGGGACAGTGATATGGATTGAATTGTGTCCCCCAAGTTTTATGTATTGAAGCTTAATCCCCACTGTAAATGCTGAGGGTGGGAAATTCTGTTATGATAATTGAAGGGTGGGGCCTTGAAGAGCTGATTAGATTCTAATGACTATGCTCTAACAAATGGATTAATAATGGTGGTCAAGGGTATGGTTTTGGGGGCTTTAAAAGGAGTGCAGGTGAGAGTCTCTCTCTGTCTGTTTCCACCATCTTGCAATGTGATACCCTGTGTCACTGAAGCCACCATAAAGGAAGACCTTCGCCAGGTATGTTGCCTGGACTTTGGACTTCCCAGCCACAGAAACTGTAAGCAATACATTTTACTTTCTTTATAAATCAGCTGGTTTCAGGTATTTATGTTGTAAGTAACAGAAATGGACTAATACAGAAGGCTTATTCCGCTTTCTCTCATTCAATGCACACAGACATCTGAATGTTGATTAGTGTGCAACGCACCTCTTAACCCTTTTGGATTATTCCACATACTTTTTCCTGACTCCAAGATGGAGTAGATATGCCCTTACTTGTTTCCCAGGGTTTTATTTGTTTCTTTGTTTGCTTTCTCTTTAAGATTTTCTTTTCCCTGCAATTGCCCAATTTTTCTGTTCTCTCTACTCTTAAGAAGTAATTCATATTCAGATGTGCCACAATTCACAATTATGGTACATAACTAGGTACAACCTTCTTGAAAAATTTTGGCCAGAAAGGTGACCCCAAACTATTTTACTTATAAGGCTCCTCACACTCTGTTCCCAACCTATTTCTCCAGCTTATTAGTTCTTATAACATATTCCATATGGCACTGCTTCTCAAACTCTATAAAGGACCATCTGTTTTCATTTCCAATCTGTCAAGATTGAATATGTGGTCCTACTGGGCACGACGAGTAGCAACTTGGGCAACATGCGATTCACCACACCAGGTCTACCTGGTCTGTATCCTGTCCAAGGAGAGGAGGCCACTGACCGTGTAAAGTTCCTACAGCTTACTCTCAATTTCTTTGCTTATACAGTCACAGAATGTAACAAACAATTCCCAGTTCACTGACCACACTCTGAGTAGTGCAGCCATAAGGCTCTATCTTCATTAGATACTCACAATTTTTAGAATGAACCTTGGATGTTACTGCTTTTGAACTTGACTCTAGGTGTTTCCTCAGTCTGTGCCCCATTCTCCTAGCTGTGCCTTACTTGTCTTTGAAAGCTCACCTTAATTTTTTTTTATGGAGAAACAATTCACATAACATAAAATTCACCATTTTAAAGTATAAATTCAGTGATTTTTAGAACATCTACAATGTGGTGCAACTATCACCACTATCTAACTCTAGAACATTTCTGTCACCTCTAAGGAAAATCTTTACACATTAGCAGTCAGTCCCCCTTCCCTGCTCCCCCAGCCCCTGGCAATCACTACTTTCAGTCTCTATGGATTTTTCTATTCTGGACATTTCATATCAATGGAATCATATGATATGTAGCCTTTTGTGACTTAGCATAACATTTTCAGGTTCATCCATGTTGTAGAATACATTAGTTCTTCATTCCTTTTTATGGATGAATAATATTCCATTGTATGGATATACCACATTTTGTTTATCCATTCATCAACTGATCAACATTTGGGTTGTTTATACTTTTCAGCTATTATGAATAACACTGCTAGTAACATGTACTAGTTTTTATTGTGGATATATGTTTTCTTTTCCGTTGGGCATAAACCTTGGGATGGAATTGCTGGATCATATGGTATTCTCTATGCTTACCTTTTATAGGAATTGCCAAACTGATTTCCAAAGTGGCCGCACCATTTTACATTCCCACCAGAAACGTATGAGGGCTCCAATTTCTTCACATTCCTGCCAACACTTGTTATTTTCTTCTTCCCTTTTAAAGAAATTATAGCCATTGTAGAGGGCACCATAAATATTTTTCTTCTGTGAATATATCCCTGTCTCTTTCTCCTCTCAGGAAGAATTAACATTTTTCTCCTCTCTGCTTTCACAAAAATAATTAGTAATTATCAGAGTAGCTCATTTTTGAACCTTTATGGTATACTAGGCACTATACTGAGTGCTTTACATGTGTGAAGCATTAAATCTTTGTACCATCTTTGGCAGGCCTGTTTTATTATCTCCATTTCACAGATGGGGGCATAGGCAAAGAGAGTAAGTAGGCCCAAACCATAAGGAGCGAAAGCTGGGATTTGAACTCCTGGGCATATCTAATCCCAAAGCCAATGCTCAAGTGTTAGTCTTTCAATAAATGGAAGCTATTTCTTTTTTTCTCTCTTTCTTTTTTTTTTTTGTCCTATTAGAACTAGCAAACTTGCAATGTTTCATTTCTAGAGATCTGGTAGAATTTTACCATTAGTTTACTCAAGAGTATTTCTAAGTACAGTCAATAGTTTTCATTTTTCCATTCAGATGCATCTTATATCAAAGCTTCAGGAGTAAACTGTCTCCCTCCAGGGTTATCACACCCAGCATCTAAAATCCTACAAAATATTGTTTATCCCCAAACACCTACCAACCTTACCATAGAAATGGATGCACTTATTGATTTCACCTTTGAATTCAAGCTTAAAGACTATTTGGAATTCACTCAACACATATTTATTAATGTTTTCTACAATGATGTATGCCACAAAGATATTTTTTTCTCTCTACTGATTTCCTCTTTCCCTCTGGGAAGTGAGAAGATTCAACACATCACTTCACTGCTAGGAAAACTGTTGCCAGGAACTTCCTTTTCATAATGCGTAAGCCCTAATTATTATATTACTGGGTGTCTTCTGGTTTGTGGGCATAGGCTCTACCACTCATTAGAGGTGTATCTTAGGCAAGTTTCTTAATCTCTCCATACCTCCATTGTCTCTATGGAATGGTGGAGTGAAATATAACATATCATTAGTGCGATAATTGTAAGATATATCTATACCTATGGATATATACACATATGTGTGTTTAAAATAGTAACAAGTAAATAGTAAAAGTAAATCTTGCAGCAAAAAACCTATTTAAATTATTTGACCAGGAAACACTCCCCTGCCCTCATTTTTTAAAAACACTTCTATAAATAATTCAATAGTCTGTATAATACAATCTTCCCTCTCCCCATCTTTGTCACTCTGTCAAAGTCTTCCCAGAGGGAGTTAATCATTTCCCCCTCCTTCCTACACAGGCCACAGGGTGTCATGGTATTTAGGATGCTGGGTTGTAATTTATTTGTTTACACGCAGGGCTCTTTCTGAGGGCAGGGCCCATGTCTTACTTATCTTTGTATCTCCAATGTGATGCCCACAACCTAAAAAGGGTCCAATCAATGTTAATTGATTTGAATATCTGTCACTGTAATCTCTGACATGTACACATTATTCAGAGCCCCAGGTGGGCATAGTAATGCACATTGCTCTGAAAGAGAGCAGAAAAAAAAAAAGGACATCACTTCTCAGTGCTTTTTGGGTTGAAAATCCAACATACAAAAAAATCTTTAGTTAAAGGGGCTCTGTGGGTTAGTGTGGGCTTTGGATTGACACATGTTCTCATCAAATGAATCTGCCGGCATGGAAGGGTCAACTTATTTAGGTGGCCGTATGTCAATATGGCTTCAAAAAAGATGGTATTATGCCATCCTGGTGGATGCAATTTTCTAAAAAAGTTTTCTTCTTTCCAAAAATGCTGTGTTTTCTTCTCTTGCTTTGGTCCAGCAGCAGCAGATTTTGCTTATTCTGGTCTGGATAAAGCTGGGATGAAACTGTGCTGGGCGCTATCCTATCTTTGGCTCTGTGCTGACAGTTCCTCTTATGTTGCATGCTTTTCTTCAGGCTATGTCCTGATTCCCTTCTCCACCCAACCTCAGCTTTTTCCCCAATCCATTTCTGTATTTGCTAACAAAAAATGTTTTAGGTCACCCTCCTCCTTTTCATTATGCGCACCAGTTATGCATGTCCTCCTGAGTTCATGCCACATCCTCATGAGGAAGGATATTTCAAAGAGGTCAACTGACGTTCCTCTGGTCACACAGGAAGATCAAAACTGAACTCAGAATCCATATTTCCTGGCCTGTGTTTCCCACTAGTTTTTACTCACATATTTTTTATTGTTGTTATTGTTAAAGTTTAGGGGTTAGTTCCCCTCCCCGCAACACACACAGTTTCATATAGAGAGAATCATAAAGTTCTCTTTTCACAAGACATTGAGGGAATGGAAATTGTGAAGAAGGCTGTGAAGAACCTCCAGGTCACATTCAGGATTGACCCAAAGGGCTAGGTTAAGTACACAGGAAGGATGTCCTCCCACTGCCCCAGGGTGGACCCATCTGTCTGAGGAGGGCATTCTTTGGCCAGCCCTGAAACTCAGGTGGTGATTTCATCTTTCTCCGAGCAAGTGTGGTCATTACTGAAAGGGCAGACATGCAGGGGGAGCAGAAAGGCAGGCCAGGATGTGGGGAGGGTGATTCAGCAGGTGACAGCCATTCCTCTCCAGCCACACTGCAGACACGCCCGTGGGGCTCACCCTCAGATGAGTTTCAGAGACCAAACTCCTAACTGCCCATACTGTTTTCCTGAGGATAAATTTTCTGTTGTCTAGGAGAAAAATTTCATTTCCTGATTCATGTAAATAATAAAGTTCCTTATGAATTTGGTCACTGCAACATGGTTTCCTTTTCTTTTACTATGAAGAGGCTTGCCAGTGAGCATGTGGCAACTGTACCCCGGCTCCTGCAGATGTGCTGCTGTAGGTGGAGAAGCCTTGATACCTGGTCAATCCGGGCCTGGCTGAGGCTTCAATTACAAGTGGTTGAGATGTGTTTGTTGAAGGAAGGGAAGAGAGATACAGAAAGGTTGAAGGAATCTCATCTTGAACTTTCTTATTCTATCTACAGTTTAATATGCGGATAATTATGTGCTAACTGCAACTCTAAATATCATTAGGTTCAGCGAGACTGAGAAAAGAGAGGGACCCAAGCCAGACGCTATTTCAGCCAAGCTTTATTCCACCAGTGTGGAGGGGAGACTGAGTCAGATCAGCTCCTGCCCCAGTACAGACTAAAAATATTTCATAAGGTTTGAATTAGAGGAAGGGCAGTTGGGTGGTCATTATTGCAAAAGAATCTGTTTTGCACAAATTCTGGTTTTTCTTGGAAATCAAGGGGGTACAGGGGTAGGGGGTGCGGGGGTGGAAAATTGATTAACATGAGATAAGGAGGGGCAAGGGGCAAGAGGGTGGAAAGTTGCTTATGGCTGTGCTGATGTTAAGTCGGCTGTGAGGCCTAATACATATAATTATTGATTATCTGAAACTTGTAATAAATAAAATTAATTAATTTGAAATAAATATATTTATTTTTGACCACTTGGCACTTGGATCATAAGAATAAAAATGTTGTTCCCTTGAAGCATATTTTAAAGTGTGTTTTTTTTTCTTTCCCAGTGAATATTTTTAGAACAAACATTAACATGCAAATTATTCAGATAAATCCCCCTTCCCAACCCCCTTCATAATAGCCTGTGAAAAGTCAGACCACAAAGGCACAAAGACAGGCTTGTTACTTTCAACCTTTGGGGAAACAGCATCAGCGACCACTCAGAGTTTGCTTGGATATCAAACTCAAAATACACCTATGGCCGAGACAGCTCTGCTCTATAACACTCCCACATGCATACCAAGGTGCTTTTTGGACTTTGCTATGGAGACAGCCTGGAAATTAATGACACAGACTGAGAAGGACAAAGAGAGGGGAAAAGGGTTTTCTAAAATGTCAGAGACTCCCTCCTGCTGGCTCCTACCCAACAGTCAGGGGCTTTTCTTTGTGGTGCTAGAGCTGGATTTTCCCACAGGTAAACTGGTTATTCAGTACTCACTCGTTCACTCGGGGCTTCTGCTTTTCTGGGAAGCCCTAGGGTGTGATCTGAAACCCACATGGAGTTTGGGGTGCCAGTTACTTCAGGGGGAAGGCCTGGGGCCAGTTTTAGGTGTTGATGAGCGAGGTGGGGTCTGGCACTCCCAAGGGCTTCTTCCTCCCAGTCAGATCCTCTTCCTTTCTCCTAAGAGAAAAATACCATTCCTGTCACTCCCCTGCTTTAAAACCAACTACAGGCCTTTATTAACCATGAAACAAAGTTTAAATCATTTATGGTAGCACACAAGATCCTTAAGAAACTGGCTCCAATCCACTTTTCCTTTCTCATTTCTTGATACTCCTGACTTGTTTGTTTCAAGGACCCGACACAATAGCCCTGGAGGGCACAACGCAGCCTCTCCTCCTGAACCACTTGTTTAAAATCTGCATTGTGATGCTTATTCCATCAAGGTGGAATTAATTTCTTACAGATCTGTCTCTTCACAAGTCTGTGAACTCCTTGAAGGCAGCAGTTGTATCCTTTTCTCTCTGAATCTCCATCCTCCACATGGGCCCCAGCAAGGGCAGAGTAATTTTGGTGCAAAACATACAGATTACTCTCTATTTATATGCAATCTGCTCCTGTCTTGGGACAAATATCTAGGAAGTGTCATGACCTTAGGGAGAGTCCAGACAGGATCTGCCAGTCCTCATATCTGCTGTGTTTGGGGACTCATCTCCCTCGAAGCCTAGGAGTTAATAAAAGTCCAATTCATTTCCCTTTTGCAAATGATATCAAAGTCAAATAAGAAGACAATATTGAAATAAAGACTGCAGGAGTGGGAGTCAATACAATTGGATTCTAATCCTAGTTCTGACCTTAACTAGTGTGTCATTAGAGACATTACTTGGCCTCTCTGACTCAGTTTCTCATCTATAAAATTAAGAATTTGGTTTATATGATGCTGTTTTCTAGGGAATATCCATAGTCTCCTGTGGGGCAAAAGTCCTCAGTAAGGGTTTGAAGAAAAGGCAAAGTTGAAAGGAACTGAGTGATCCAGCTTTCTTGGCATGTGATGAATTTGAAAGTGCCCGGCACAGACCTGCTATGAATTGAGTCCTTAAGAGATGATCCACATCTCCCTGATGTCTTCATCTCTACACCTCTGGGTGCTGGAGAAACCGGTCTTACCCCATTCATTCTACTACTCTGATCTAGAGCTTCATTGCCCTTAGGAAATTCCTCTTCCCTCCCCTAGCTTTTGAGGATGTAAGCACAGAGCAGTGGGAGGTAGTTCACAAATACGGGGCTGTTAGGGTTGAATCGTACCATCCAAAAAAGACATTTTGAAGTCCTAACTCTCCATTACCTCAGAATGTGACCTCCATTACCTCAGAATGTGACCTTATTTGGAAATAGGGTCATTACAGAGGTGATCAAGTTAAAATCAGGTTCTGAGGCTGGACCCTAATCCAATATGACTAGCGTCCTTATGAAAAGAAGAAACTGGGGTGCAATGACAGACACGCACACACAGGAGAAGACAGTCATGTGACTGGAGCGGTGCATCTACCAGCCAAGGATTGCCGCAACACCAGAAGCTGGAAGAGGCAAGAAAACCTTCTCTTAGAGCCGTCAGAGAGAGCCGGGCCTTGTCAATGCCTTGACTTTAGACTTCCAGTCTCCAGAACTAGGAGATGACAAATTTCTTTTGTTTTAAGCCACACAGTTTTCGGTTCTTTGTTTATGGCAGCCTTGGGTATCTAATACAGGGTCCAAGTTGAGCTCTGTGTGGGCTAATAAAGAGGGGGACATGTGCGTGGTGTTGTTATTGTTACTGTCAGAAGGTGATTTACATCACGGGCAGGTAATGTATCAGCTCTTCAGAAATAAGCAGATGCCATTATTGAAAAGACTTAGACTCATTAGCAGGTTCACCTGTCCTTTCTTCTCTCCTTTTCTCTCTCCTTCCCTTCTTGCCTTGCTCCAACTTGCAAACGCTCCCTCACCTCGTCTCTCCAGCCCTGCACTGGCTCCTTTATAAGGGACATTTTATTCTGATGTTTACTTAGAAACCTTAGTGCTACAAAATCTGGTGTGATTGAAGAGACCTCTGAGTGAGGAGGAGAAACTAAGGCCTCCCGCGTGATGGAGACTTGGGGAGGCTCAGACCCTGGTGGCCCAAGCGAGAGGAAGCCAACTAAGGTAAACTCTTTTTTCCCAGTTCATAAATCCTCCTTGTGAAACTGGTATAATAGATGCTGTATAGGAGCTCTGCTGAATCCTTCCCTCTGGAATCTCCAGGGCGCCTGACATAACCCTCACCCTCTGCGCGGTGAAGGGCAGAGAGGCCTCCCTCTGTGTGTTCCATCACAACTTTCCACTGAATCTGGGTTTGGGCTGCTTGATTTGAATGGAGGATTGTTCAGCTGTAGCCAGTGGTCAGCAGAGCTGCCAGTTCCAACACTTAAAAAATACAGTACTGCTTTTAAAGTAGAGTAGAAGGGCGTTGAAACAAGGATGCAGGGGTTCCTTGTCAAATACACTGCCCATCTGTCCTGGCTCTCCTTAGAGGGGAGCGCCAAGGCTTCCAGAAGGCAGGGGATCAGCCCCCCAAGCTCCACCTCCCAACCAACAGAAACTGGGAAGGAGGCTGCTCCATGCCTGTGTTCTTGAACAGACCATTTATTTGGGCAGATGCACAGCGATAGTTCCTTTTCCATTCGTGCATTCTTAAAGTTGAATTTATAGATTAGCTACAGCCTAGACGTATCCATAGACATCTAGTATGTGCTTCAAGTTAAGTGCTATGAAAGAGATTATCCCTGAGATCGCAAAGTGTTCCGTACTTTAAGAATTGTGTAGAAATTATACAAATAAACCTCTTTACTGAGATGAAATGTAATTATATGGTTAAATATTCATATTTTAATGATTGGAAAGAAATACATCAACAAACTACTACTGAAATATTTTCCATATAGAGTCAAGTAGGGAAACCTGAAGAGTTAGTCCTTTCTGTACTTGCAATGAAATAGTTTCATTGTTTGCTTGCAGCAGGAACAGTTTTTATATAAGGCACTGAAATTATTCAGCTGCTTGAGTGATTTGACCATTACTGAATAAAACCCTTGCTAGGAAGCCAAATTACTACTCATTGGCTAGCTTCAAAATTCCACAGAGTACTAGGATACAAAGAAATTTCTTAAAAATGGCCAATTTTGTTTTTGCTGGTGATGGATAGAGGGTAGAATAGGATGGTCTCTGACTATTCTATGATGATTTGGACAACTCATTTTTGTTTTAAAAAACAAAACACACTTAAGACATTTCTCTTTCCATGTCATTATGAAGTGCTGGGGAGGGGGTCCTCATATATGCAAAACCAACCTTTTCTGGCCACTGATAACATCCCTCCTTGTGAAGTGGATTAAATTAGGAATGCCTCTCTGCTGCTGGTCTCTTTTTTTTTAAAAAGATGACCCATAAGGGGATCTTAACCCTTGACTTGGTGTTATCAGCACCACACTCTCCCAAGTGAGCCACTGGCCGGCCCTTGCTGCTGGTCTTCTGAGCAAAAGAAACACAATATAGAAGTGATAACCATATTGACTTTGTAGATGAATTCCAGTGGGAATAAAAGTAACATTCCTATGAGAGAGCATATCATGAATAGATTTTGTAGAGGCAAATTATAAAACCACAAGTATACCTCATTGAAAAAGAGGTGCATTTTCCTATTGTTTTAAGTATTCTGTAGGGCAGGAAGATGGAAAATAATATTCAAGGCATCTGCAAAGGAAGGAGCCCCCAAATCGCCTTCTTTGGTGCTTTTGTCTGAAAGGCCACCTGTCGCATTTACCAACTAAGGAAGTTTTTTTCATTCCTTTTACAAAATCAAGCTCTGCTGCTCTGAGGAGTGAATCAGAGGCATTATATTTAGCATGAAAATAACTAATTAAAGTAAGCAATTGACCTTTTTTTTATTTTATCACATTAGAAAAGGCAATGATGACATATCTAATTCTTACTGCTAATGATTATTTCTGAATGCTGACAATGTTTTTACTAAAGAAACAATGCTATGTTCTCTGATTCTCAAAATGAGCAGGCCAGATTTCTTAATCAAATCTATAGTAGGAAGTCTAGAGCTGAACAATGCACTGGTTGGTGTGTTTTGACTTCACTGTCTCCATGGTAACATGCACGAACAAATTAAGGAAAATATGAACAATTTGTCTTAAGGGTAGGAATTTGCCAAACCTTATTTAGTCTAATTAGTTTTAAAATGAATGATATTTTAGGTGATTAAAGTGTTTTCCCAAGAATTTTCATGCAAAAAAACTTATTGTATTTACTGACTTTGGTGTAATTAAATGTACATATTTTTAGAGCAAACCAGTTGTGGAGTGAGAATTACTAACTTGTACAAATTAAAGTAATAAGTATTTCAACAAAGGCTGTATTGTTAAGAAGCCAAAACACAACTGTGTAAAAAGCAAAAATTTGAGTCCATCTAATTATTTAACATCCTGTAAACCCCATTTCTTAAAGCATGTAAATATATTTCTAATTCAATATTTTCTGGTTTTAGGCAAATCTTACTAGTCTACGTGGGCTGGGGACTCAACAAATGAACCCGAGAGCAACAGGCGGTGTGAAAAGTGACACTCCATGAAAAAGAGTCCAAGAACTCTCCCATTTCATGTTCAATCTGGATATCTAGAAACTTTTCTTCTATCAAAGGCCAGAGTGAAGTACATAACCCCTCCCACTGCCATAGTTTTTCCGTGTCCGGCAACGGATCGCAACCCTCAGTGTTGCCCCCCCACCGGACCGGGGACCGGCAACGGTATTGCAACCCTCGGTGCTGCTCCCGCGCCTCGCTCAGCCAGTGAGCGGGAACCGGTCTGTATGTGGGATCCAAACCCTCGGGCGGGAGAGCCGCCGCGCTTCCCAAGCGGCGCACTTATCCAGTGCGCCACCGGGCCGGCCCTCTTCCTTGTCTTTTACAGCAACAACAGTTTGAGTCGAGTTTAGATATATAAACAAATTGTTCGAGAGAAGAGAAAAGATAAAAGTAAGGTAATGAAGTTAGCCGAAGGTTCTCACTTGTGTATATTACCAATGCATATATTAGCAGCATTTTCTGAACTTCAGAAAATGCTTTGCTAAGAGCAATTGTAAGTATTCTCATCATATACACACAAAAGTAATTATATGAGGTGATGAATGTTATTTAGCTTGATTGTTGCAATCACTTCATAATGTGTACGCATACTGAAACATCACATCGTACACCTTGAATATACATAAGCTTAGTTTGTCAATTATACCTCAGTAAAGCTAGAAAAAATTAAAAATAAGTAAAAAAAGAAAAATGCTTTTAAAATCACTGTGCTAAATGTGAAAGTTAAATCTACAATGCTTTTAGAAGGAAACAGAATACCTTCGTGATCTTGGAATTGGCAAACGTTTCTTAAACACAACACAGAAAACATTAATCATTAAAAATTAATAATTAGGCTTCATGAAAATGACAACTTCTGCTCATCAAAAGACACTGTTAAGAAAATGAAAAGGCAAGCCACAGACTGGGAGAAAATATTTGAGTATCTATGTCTGATAGAATATGTAAAGAACTTGTACAACCCAACAATAAAAATACAACTCGATTTTTTTAAATGGGCAAAAGACATGAACAAATGCATATAAATTTTACCAAAAAAAAAAATCTGTAAACAAATATAGAACTCTACTTAGTGATATGCATGTTGAAGCATATAGGGTACAGTGTACTGATGCCTGCATCTTTGAGGTGCATCAAAAAATAAGATGGGTTGGGCCGGCCCAGTGGTGCACTGGAGAGTGAACCACTTGGGAGCACAGTGGCGCTCCCGCCCAGGGTTCTTATCCCATGTGGAGACCGGTTCCCGCTCACTGGCTGAACCGAGGGTTGCGATCCCGTCACTGGTCAGTAAAAAAGACAAAAAGGAAAAAATAAAATAAAAAAAAATAAGATGGGTTGATGGATGAGTAGAGAAATAGATTACATGATAAAGTAAATTAGCAAAATACTACTTGGAGAATTTAGGTGGTGGTTTTGGGACAATGGCTGTTCTCTGTATAGTGCCTTTCAATTTTTCTCTATGTTTGAAAAATCTCATAACGAAATGTTAGGGGAAAAAAAAAACTTAAACATTCACCTATCCTATGACCCAGCAGTTCCACTCCTAATTACCCCAAAGAAATGAAAACATATGTCTTCACAAAGACTTATACAAGAATGTTTATATAGCATTATTCATTATAGTTCCAAACTGGAAAGGTGTCCATCAATAGGAGAATAGATATGCAAATTGTCTATATTTACACACTGGAGAACTATTTAGCAATAAAAAGGAATCAGCCACTGATATACACAAGAAGACTGCTGAATCCCAAAGACCACATGTTGAGCCAAAAAAGCCGGAGACAAGTCAGGAATAGGCAATCAGAACAGTGATGTCCTGGCCGGCCTGGTGGCGCACTGCTATAGTGCGCCGCTTGGGAGTGCGGCGGCGCTCCCGCCGAGGGTTCAGATCCCACATACAGACTGGCCGCTCACTGGCTGAGCGAGGTGCGGGCGCAACACCGAGGGTTGCGATCCCGTTGCTGTCCCGGTCCGGTACGGGCGCGACACTGAGGGTTGCGATCTGTTGCCGGACACAAAAAAAGACAAAAAGAAAAAAAAAAAAAAAAAGAACAGTGATGTCCTGTGAGGGGTGGGGATTCACTGGAAAGGGCATAGAGGACACTCTGAGGTGATGCAATGTTTATATCCTGATTGGAGTGATGAATACTTAAGTGTATGCACTGATCATAATTCGTTGAATTGTACACCTAGAATCTATATTTCTATATGTGAATTTTACGTAAAGGCTGGGAAAGAAACATTTCAAATTGTTAAGCAGTATTGTCTTTTTCTGTGTGACTACAGAGGCAGTAGAGGACCCTGCAAAGAAGGCAAAGGTAACAGATTTAATGTCAGGAATCCAATTCTAATTAATAGGACAAGTCTATTCTTCGAGATGTCCTGAGATAGGAAAAAAGTCACTCAATATTTCAAGGTGTTATAAGATGAGAGACAATAGTAATATCTTAGCCAATTTGTAGACAATATAGATCTCAGCCCCAAGTTCAATTGTATAGGACCATGGCCACACTGGTATGTTTTTGCTTGTTCCAGGAAAGGTACAGATTAAGTTCCAGTAGGAAAACCATATGTCAAAATTGATAGATTGAAATTGCTGCCCTTTACTCTTAGGAGAACTTCCCAGGCCCTCTCTTTGAGTCTATTTTATATATAAGGCAAAGAAGGTGGGCTGGATGCTTTGTTTCCTAGCCCTCAGCAGGTTAGAAGCAGCAAATTAGAAATGGGGAGGAAGCAGTGAAATAGCCAGAGGCCATCACTCAGACAGCAAGTGACAGCTCACAGCAGGTAGAAAGGATGAAAGGAAGGGGAAAATATAAAAAGCCAACTTAAATACCCAAGAGCACAACTGTAGGCAGGGGGGACTCCCATAGCTCAATTTATTTAAACAGCGCCTCAGTGCACTGTGGTATTGTACAGCCCTGGTCCAAAGTCGTCTTCTTTTTTTCTTTTTAATTCAAAGACTCATATATTTTTTTTCCTTTTTGTCTTTTTTCGTGCTTAAAAACATTTTAAGTTTGTACAGTTTTCTGAAATTTTCTTGAAAATATATTAAAATTTAAGCTCAGATGTCCAAATTAAACATCTTTAAAATGTGCGTTAAAATATGAGTCTTTTTTTTTTTTTGTCTTTTGTCTTTTTTCCGTGTCCGGCAACGGATCGCAACCCTCAGTGTTGCCCCCATACTGGACCGGGACCGGCAACGGGATCGCAACCCTCGGTGTTGCTCCCGCACCTCGCTCAGCCAGTGAGTGGGAACCGGTCTGTATGTGGGATCCGAACCCTCGGGTGGGAGCGCCGCCGCGCTTCCCAAGCGGCGCACTATCCAGTGTGCCACCGGGCTGGCCCGAATTTTTTTCTTCTGTATGTCAATCATTATATCAGATCAGACTTTGAATTTATTTTTAGCAGTCTTGTGAAAAGGAGACTCCATTTGGTGAATTTTTTAGAGAGGGAAGTAGAGTCACGAGAGCCAATTGTAGCATTTCTTTCCAGCTCAGTTTAGTGACTTCACGTTGCCAGCTTGAAAAGGGTTGTGGTGGGAGTATTTATACCACGAAAATCAACAAGTGCTATAAATCAGGGCTATTTCTTTTCAGAAAGCTGGATGTTAAACATTTACCAGCAGACCAATAGTTGCATCAGATTCTATAAACACATTGGATGGTCTTAGATTCCACTGCTGACACCTGTGGCTTTTCCTTAATAAGAAATGTAGCCTGTTACAGCCGGGCAGTGCCCTGCACAATCTTTTGTTACATTTTATTGAGTTCCAGATATTCTAGTTTAATTATTAAGTTATTCAAGCATTGATGACAAAGAGGGTAGGAAATATGCAGAGTGAAAAAGAGAAGAAAGGTTACATGGTCAGTACTGTTATAAAATAAAATGATCCTAATAATACTTGCTTTCAAGAAATCATGTATTTTTTTTTTTATCAAATTATTATATGTCTTGGAGGAAATAGACAAATTACCCAAGAAAATATGGCACTGATGGCTTCGTATTTAGAAAAGAAATGGATCACAAGCCTCTGCAGAAATAGTTTGTTTTTACCAAGGAAGGTACAAGCCCATCTGTTATCTGGGTATTTGATGCTGTTGAGAAAGGCAAGTTTGCTTAAACCACTCACTCTACCAGTGAGTAATATCTGTGACTGTAGGGGATTTCATCGCTTATGTAAATCTGACCTGATGACACTTAGGACCTATTGGGATTTGAGCTTTGACGTGTGCTGCCCTGTAGGCACCCACAGATTTCTAACCAAGTTTTACTGCTTTGTAAGAACTGTGAACTCATGGATAGGGCCAGAGCTGTCATTACGAGAAAAAAATGTTCAAATAATTTTTTCTTTCCTTTTTAAAGCTGGGAGAGGAGTAGTTATATGCTTTCAAAAAGATGGATTGTCTCTTCATCCCAGTCTCATATTTGATCCTGAAAAGCAACAGAATTTAGGATGACAAATATCTGTTTATCTAATAAATTCTGTTACCTAATGCAGTCAGTTCATCAAATTCTCTGAATAATTTCAACCAGAAGCTTTTATTCATATATGTTGTGTATTGAGTGCCTATTTTAAGCACAGCACTCTGCTGGTCATAATAGAAAATAAAATGATGACCAAGGTATGGTTCCTGCCTACAAGGAATTCAATACATAGTGGAGGATAGAAACTTACCATTTTGTATCAGTTGCTAATTTCAAAAAAATTGAAAAGAATAAAATATACAACTCTGCAGATATGAGCAAACTATATCATAATCAGAAAATATTTGAGAAAATACTGGTGTGTCAGCTCCTTGAAGGCAGGATGTTGGCTATCACGCTTTCAGCTGTGCCCAGTGAATATTTATCAAGAGTATTTGTTGAATGAGTCTTGTCCCTTCGTGCCATTTTTTAAAAAAACATCTATGATCACTGAATCTGAAACTAACAAGTGAAGATCCCTGGGCAGTCGGATGTCAAATACACTGGCTTTTCTTGTAGTGGCATATGCCGCTAAGTTTTCTAAAGTATTGCTTTATTTCATTTTTTCCAACTTTGTTAATTCTTTCCATTTCAATAGGGCACATATTTTATCTGAAAAAAGCCAATCAAAATGATGTGTCTCATATGTAAAATTATCCACCACGATCAAGTGGGATTCATCCCAGGGATGCAAGGGTGGTTC
>NW_007726383.1:75722-160283 GCF_000696425.1 Galeopterus variegatus | reverse complement strand
ATTCTTGGGTGGGAGGCGAGAGAGGGAGGGAGGTGTCGGTGATGGGCCATAATAATCTAATACATTGTATATTGACAAAATAAAAATTTAACGAAAATAAATAAATAAATAAATAAAATATGATTATGCCAATAGTAAAAAAAAATAAAATGATGTGTCATATTGTATAAAGTAGTAATCCTACTTAAAATATAAAGTGCTAATTCTATTACTTAAATGTTATTCATTTAAATGACTTTATGTTTCCCAGGTATTAATAAATATTGAAACATATGCAGAAAAAAGGAAATCTGAATTTCATATGTATTTTAATAATTTGCCAAACTTCCTTAAATTAGAGTATTATCAGAAAACAATAGGAAAACAGGAAAAAACTGAAGCCAGAAAAAAAGAATATGGAAATCAAAAAAACACATTGGGTGAATCCCAAAAGCACAACTTGTGAATTTTCCAAAACATTTTAAAAATAAGTCATGTGAGATTTTGTTCCCCTTCAATGTGATTTACTTCACTCCAGCCCAACAAATGTCACTGAGAACACAGGCACTAAATCTTTGAAGCCACAGTTGACCAAAGGGCAAAAGAAGCATTGCACGTCTTCACTGCCCACCCCCCGACACAAACCCCGATCCCCCCTGATCCCCGCCTCCCTCCCCACTCCCACCTCCCACCCCTGGCAAAACAGAACAGTAGATTACTTAGGGACAGGCCACCTGGGGTGGGGCTTTTTGGTTACTTAACAACTTGTAGAGAGAGAACTTCCCCTCTCTGGGCCTCAGTTTCCTCATTTGTAAAATACCTGACCTTCCTGACAATCCTGACCATTGTCACAAATTTCCCCCCTGATCCCCGCCTCCCTCCCCACTCCCACCTCCCACCCCTGGCAAAACAGAACAGTAGATTACTTAGGGACAGGCCACCTGGGGTGGGGCTTTTTGGTTACTTAACAACTTGTAGAGAGAGAACTTCCCCTCTCTGGGCCTCAGTTTCCTCATTTGTAAAATACCTGACCTTCCTGACAATCACAGTTTTTCTGAGGCTCAAATGACATGATATATGAGAAAGGAAACAGTAAAAATCTATGCAAATGTGGTTACTGCTTATCTCAGATTATCTATTGCCAAGAACATTAAAGAAAGCTTAGATTTATGACACCATGTTATTGCAGGTCCTTTTCCCTTGGCTATATTGGGAAGTTCCAGAATTGCCTATGTTTCACCCATCGAATACATTACTTCATTAAGGAAAAGGCTGAGTGGATTAGAGGTTAAGTTATGGGACTAGGCATAATACTTCCTGTATTTTCATCTGACTTGGCCATTGTTTTGATATTGCATCACGGAAAATCTTAATGCCTTAAGTTTCTGTAAAAACATACTTATCAGGGGTATTTACTTTGAAAAAGGGTCATGAGACTTTGAATGGATTCATATGGGCTCTCTAAGTGTATTTTGTTCTTTGGAGCTAAGTTTATTTTCTAAAGCAATTATATATTGTATATTCAAAACTGATAGAAAAAGAACTAATTTTGATTGAACTTTTACTTTGTCTCGAGCATTGTGTTTACATTCTCAGTCTTTACAAGCTGTAAGTATGACCGTTTTTATGGGTAAGGAAGCTGAGGCTTGGTCATTTACCCAAAGATCACCAGCTACAGGAGGTAGATCTGGGATTAATACTCCTTTCTCTCTGATATGAAATCCCTGCCCATTTTACTAGACCTCTGCTCTTCACAGTGTGGTCCATGGCAGAGCAGCATGGGCATCACCTTGGATCCAGTCAGAAATACAGAGTCTCAGGGTCCACCCCTCTGCCCACTAAATCACAATTTATACTGTAGTCAGACTCTAACATTAAGTTCTGAGAATCTCACTAGATCACCTGGCCTCTCAGACTGCTGACCCAAGTGGTTCTCTTTGCAGCTGACCGGGTTCTTGGATGAGCCCCCAGCCCACACACAGCCACACACTTCACAGATATACACAGCTACACCAGCTTGAGCCCAAGGCAAAATTAATCACCAGTTCTTTTTATGTATGGCAATGATTTGTTCCACCATCATAACCTCCCATTACTGTGCCATAGTCAGTTGTACAAGATACTTTTCTGTGCCAGAGTCTATACTCTATGACAGTAGAATTGCTTTTGGCAATCATTGTATCCTTCGTGCCTGTAACTTAAATGCTGGAGGATTAAATGAATAAAGTAAGCAGCCCTTCCTTAGTATCTCGAGATTGTCCCCTTCATATCTCTTTTGTATGTGCGGTCTTGGCCAGCAGGCCTGATGCTCCTCTCTTCGAGAGGCACAACTCCTATCAGTTGGAAGAGTTCTAAGAAGTCACATTCCATCTCAGTGGGGAAATTGCTCCATGAGGTGCCCCCTGCCTTTGTTACTAATAAGGGACTTTTGACAAGTCCCTTCAACACCCTGACTTTCCATTTCTTATCCAAGACAGGTGAAGTTTGAGTTCTGAAACACTAGAGGAATTTTTAACCTTTCCTTATCTGCTCTTTGTATTTCTTTCACACCCAAACCTTCAAACCACAAACTTGTTTTTTATCCAAAGCCTTAAACCTAAAGAGGAAACAAAAAAACAAAAAACACTCCCCCAAAACAGGAAAGAAGAATATGTTTCGTAACTGATCTTAATCCAAAAAAGAAGAGACCCCTGAGGGAAAGTCATTCACACTGAAGAAATTTTTGGAGGTTTTCTTAATCATGACCATTCCTTGTTCCTACAACTCTCAAGGATTACTTCTTGGGCATGCTACCTTGAGTTTGGTACCTGGGATGTCCTCTACAAAAGACACTGAATTGGCCAGTTGTACAGAAAACTGTTTAGTTCTGGAAAGGAGAGAGAAAGGTAGGAATGTATTCTCAGCTCTCTATAGTAATTCTCAGCTACCTTGTCTCAGTGACATAAGGTTGTGAGCTGTGTCTCAAATCTTTATTAGTCAGAGTTAAACTAAGTTGAGGTTTGTAAGTGATTTATTTTCTTTTTTCTTTTTTAAAAAAAGATGACCGGTAAAGGGATCTTAACCCTTGACTTGGTGTTGTCAGCACCACACTCTCCCAAGTGAGCCAAAGGCCAGCCCTTATTTTCTTAAGAAAAGTATTAGAGTGGATCCAAGTTTATCCTGACCATTGTCACAAATTTCTATCACCTTGTGCTTTCTTGAATGGAAGAAAAAGATGAAGTTACAGAGAACTCTCAAGGGATTTCAGATAACCAAGAGTTTATCTTATCTCTGACACAGCCCTGAAATCTCAGTATTGCCAAAGGATTGTTTGGTTCAGATGCATGTGAATGTCATTTTTGTGTGTGTTCTAGAGGTAAAAGCGTGCATTTGGGGATATTGAAGTTTGGCAGACAGGGTTTCCTTGTGAGTTTTTCATGGCTAGTCTAAGAAACTACACATTGGGCAAGGCAATCCAAGACTGAATGGTTGGTATTTATGTAAACTGCTTTCCGTTGGTTAGAAAGGATTTGATGGTTGTGGTTTCTCCCACTACTATTAACAACAGTAGCTTTTACATTATTTTCACTGTGACATGCAGTAAGAAATACATTTCATAAAGTAGCCATGGTATGTACGTGTGTGTATATATATAATAGTTTATATATAATGACATATATACACACGTAATGATTTATGTTACTATATATAAATAAAATAGAAATTTTTAAAAACTATGTATGCTTACTCTTACTGTGTAATTTTATTTATTCTATTTCAGTTCTTTAAAAAATGCTATATGCAATCCATTAAATTCATTTCACTACAATTAATGGGTTGTTTTAGAAGTATCTTCACTTTTCATCCTCGAACAGTTGCTTACTATCAATTAGCTAAAAAATGATCAATCTAGTGTGCTTTTTCACAGATAGGGGCTAGAATTCTGGCCAACAGACCATGACAGCTGGTTTAGCAGCACTAGATGACTGGTTTGGCCACAACAAACAAAATGAAAACACTTCTTTCCACTTAATGGAACTCAGTGAATTCTACAAAACATTTAGCCAAGCAGCTGTTGTTAAGCCATTCATAAACATATTGTCATACTATCTCCCAAATTTATAAATTACTATTGTGTTGGTCAAGTCAGTTGAAAAGAAAGAATCTAGATATCATTACAACATTATCTTGACTGGAATTTTAACTTTATTTTCCTCTAGCATATGTAAAAATTCAATACAAGAGGATCTGATCCTCTTTGAACTTTGCTCATCTATTTTTGCCTCACAGGGATTCTAAATTATAGGCTAAGCATTTTATTTTTCAGACATTAGAAGTTTCAAGTTCTGCATCATTAAGACAGGTTTTTATGTGAAATTTTTTTTATTCTGTTCCTAAAATGTCTAAAAAAAAATTCCCAGTTTTTTTTGTTCATTTTAATTATTTGGCCTAATTGTGATTTTCTTAAACAAAACAGACAAAGAAAAAAAAAAAAAGAAGTATTGCTTTTCCTTTATTCAGAATAAGGATTGATTTTCTGGCAGTTCCATTGAAATATGTTCTGAGATACAAACTCTTTTGCCATATACCAGTTTTGACTAGTGGAATTTAGGAAGCAACCACTCCAGAATGTTAGAAGGAGCTAGAATAACTTTATATAAATGCAACAAAGAGCTTAGTGGGCACAGGACCTTGAGTTTTTGAAGTATTTAGGCTGCTGTTTTGGAGGTGGCATGTGATTTCTGCATTATAGGGTGGAAAATGGATTTTGTGATCCTTTTTAATCAGCTGATTTTTGCCCTTAGGGTAGAAATGAATGCAGGAAAGTTTCCCAGTGCAGGAACTTAAGATGGGGCAGTTTAATGTTCTGCTTAAGAACATAAATTGGGAGTCA
Organism: Galeopterus variegatus; assembly: GCF_000696425.1. Taxonomy (NCBI): domain Eukaryota; kingdom Metazoa; phylum Chordata; class Mammalia; order Dermoptera; family Cynocephalidae; genus Galeopterus; species Galeopterus variegatus. The sequence continues at coordinate 155,431 of NW_007726383.1, read as the reverse complement.
GTAAGACTCTATCCTATATAACTTGAAAAAAAATTATTTTTACCAATATCTGAATGTAATGTAGACTTTCCTATGTTAAAAAAAAATTCTATTCAGAAATGATTATTTTCTTATTTTGGCAATGACTAGAGATATGGAACCAAGATTGGACCATGCCAGAGTCTGGGCAGACCTAGTCTCATGCTGGAAAAAAACAAAACCAAAACCATAAAAAGGAATTGAAATTGGCTTGGTTCACCCCACATGGTGGACTTCGGGAAATATCCCAATTACTCTTGTGATTTAGTCACCTGGGCCGAGGAGCTAGTCCATAACCAGGAATAGCATGCACATTTTCCTGAGGTGAATTTATACACCCATTGTCATTTATCCTGGAATGAGGTCAGATCTGAGGCAGAACATGGGACAGGGCTTGGAGGGAATGTCCGCTTCTTGTGGGGGCTGATAAGGCAGTTGGGCCTGGATTTCCACTGGTAGGTTTCAGTCATTCTGCTCCACATGGGAACGGCTCTACTAGGTTTGGAGACGTTGAGGTAAGATTTGGGTCTCTGAGTTCTAATAACAGCAGACCTAGTGGCTGTTGCAAGTTGTGTACCTGTTACTTGTGTTCCATTTCTATTAATACCAAACCTTCCTTAGGGTAGGAAGTCACAGTCTGGCCTCATCTATGCTGTGGAGGGCCAGGATGGGGGTCTCGGTAGTGGCACCTGCAGAGAGGCAAAGAGTGTGCTGTGTATGGAACAGAGCCAGGGTGGTGATAAGAGGATCCCAGTGTGTGTTGGGGGCTCTTCCTCCAGTCACAAGCCACAGAGGCGGCAGCATAATGGCAAGATGGAGGATAGAGTGGTGGTACCAGTCAGACTTGTTTAGGAAAATACGTGGGACAGTTCTCTGGGAAATTCTTAGAAATAACCTTTTAGTGACCTTTTTTGGAGGGCTAATTTCTGGCCATTTGGGATTTAAAAGGAGAGGTCAGGTACCCATAGATTAAACAATCATTAACATATCCCTTTTGTAATGTCACAAAATATTTGCATGGGACATCATTTTTTTTCACATTGGAATCAGAAGGAGACTTTGTCTTTTCTAGCGTAGATACGAAAATCAGTTAGTCAAATATAAACTCGCAGAGAAAGAAACAAATTCAACTTCCATCTGTATTTGTTTTAGCTCAGATAATTTATTCAATCATTAGCTTTTTAGAGTACAGTGAGATAACTGGATAGAACATAAGGGTGAGCCGGTGAGGATTTTTAAGGAGGAGCAAAGGTTTCTGCTATCTGCTCTCCCCTCCATAAACCCAATCCTAGAAAGCCTGGGAAACTCCAAGCCACCTTGGTCTCCTGCACACACAGAGCTCCTGGTCAACAATCCAATTCATATCTGGTACTGTCAACAGAGACAACTGAAAACAACGTGTTAAATAGCAATTTATGGGATCTGCAATTTATTTCCAAATGATTCTGCTAAAACATTAAAATAAACTAAAGAAATACCTACCATATATAGGTATGTACATCCATGGTTGAGGGGGGTGAGAGAGAGAGAGAACAGCAGCGTGTCAACAATTAGTAAATCTAGGGGAAGTGTTTAAAGTCGTTTGTCATATTATTCTTTCAACTTTTCTGTAGGTTTAAACTTTTTCAAAATAAAAAGCGAAGGACAGAAACAGCAATGGCAAATATTTTAGTCCTTAAAGAGGTGCTGATCAGGGCCCAGATGTTAAATTTAATGAGATTATTATGTTTATGTTTTACAGTATTATGTTATACAGTAGCTAGCCTAGGAAGGAATTTAGGAGAGATTCACCTATTTTTGGAAAAGCAGATTAAAATACTTGACCCCACTGTAAAAACATACTAAGTGTACATCTAGAGGGCCCAGTCCCCGGCACCTTGCCCCCAGTACTCTTGGGGCTGTGTGACACCAGTATCCACATATCTTGCCCTTTGAGTGGAGGCTCATGGAGAGGAAGATGTACAGTGCTCAGCATCCTCACAACTCAGTGTGGTCCAAGGACCAGTGACACCTGCACCTCCTGGGAGCTGGCTAGAAATGCAGCCCCAGACCCACTGAAGCAGAATTGATTCATCTGCACGTTAGTGTCCTCCCTGTTAGGATAAAAATGGGCTAAAGCCCTTTACCTGCATTAAATATCTTCATGCTTGTTTATAAATAAATGTATGATATATGACCCCCCCCTCAAAAATTCCTAGGACAGTCTATTCTTTATCAGTACCGAAAAGAGAAATGTTTTTCTAGTCAAATATAACTAGATACTTCTTCAAGACATTTTTTTTAAATATGGGTGATAGTGATTTTCCACATGTGAGCTAAATATCTCCCACACATTGTTCTGCTCGTGTGAGAGAAAATTTTTAGATTATAGGTCTTATAAACTAAAGGCTTTTTAAGTGTTGGAAAATACTGTTCTAAAATAGAAAACGATACCAACTAGACTGCTTTTATTGCTTTTAAAAAATATAAAAATGTGCTGCAGGTAAAAGTTTGTTGAACAATCTCCTTGACATCTATAATTTTCTTCTCAGTAGCTCTTTAACCAGAGATAATTAAAAGTAGTTGGCTAATAGTTCAAGAGTTTAGGAATTTTTTTTCTTTTATTATTCTGCAGCCTGCACCACCTAGTCAAGGAAAATGAGAGGGAAAAAGGGCCTTCTCCTATCTTGTAGGAGAAGATAGACAGAGTTGAAACTTAAAGGCTCTAGACAGAGTTGAAACTCAAGGTCTCAGAGGCGACTGCTTTACGAGATAAATGGCATGGAGCCCAGGCAGCAGAGACACAGATATATTTGTGACTTGTAAATTTTAATGAAGCCCCTGTTAGGATGGAAACTGTGGGCCTTCTTCTAAATAAATATATTGAGTGTAATTATTAAACTTAAAAAATGGCAAAAAAAAAAAACCGTCTCACATTTGGAGCCCTGCATCTGGAAGCTTTTTTCTCTCCCTAGGAAATCTTTGTGGCTCTTCCTTCCTGTCCAGGAGGAAAACGTGCTTGTAAATTTCAGCCAAGAGAAAGCATATCTTTGCATCCACCACACCAGGAAGGAACAGATACAACCCCAGGAATATATGCCAAAATGCCAGAAACTTGAGCAAAGAATGGGGATGGGGGACTTGGGGGGAGGCGAAGATAGAATTATGCAAGAAAAGCAAACTCAGTTTGGCAGAAAATTTTAGTGAGGAAGTTCTCTGTGCCAACCTTGGCCTCAAAGGAAAATACTCCACCCTCTTAAAGCTGCTAAGATGGCAAGGGAGCAGTGCCTCCAATGGCTGTCCAGACCTCCCCAGACAAGTGGATCCCCCCAGGCCAGCCAAAGCAAACTGCCCGCTTCACACTACACACGCATCTATATGCACAGGGCCAGCCTTGTGTGTCAGGCAGTTGTTTGTGGTGTAATTTGAAAGAAGCCAGAGAAATCATTCCAAAGTTTCTCAGACTGCCTGTTTGGGTACCTAAGATTCAGCTGTTATTGGCTCATTCCTTTAGAGTAAGGATGTACTCACCCTGAAGTTTTCTTAAAATATGAACTAAGCCGGGAAGGATGTTACAGGGTTCCATCCGAGGTTCTTTTGTATGAAAACCTGAGGTCTTACTCCTACACACAGAGACCCTTATTGCTGTTAGCCTTGCTTTCTTATTCCAACTTCTTAAAGGGGGTGTGGAATGTTTCTACACAACACAAAGCAATTTACCCTTCAGGCGAGGCAGGAGGAGAAGGATGGAGCTACAAATACACTAGCTGCCTTGGACATCTTAATTGCTGTGTTGTCTGTCTTCAGACTGTGAGAGAATGGGGTGCACTTGGGATTTCTCAGAGCTACATCACCATGACTGGAATTTCAGGCTGTCAATGTGGTTTTCCCCATTTGTTGTGCAAAACTACTTGTATGAGCGCTCCAGGACACCAGCCTGTTGTGCTTAGGGTTGTACCTGGGGTTTGAGAGGGTGTCAATCACTCTGCATATTTTAAACGCCCTCTCTTGCAACCTATAAATTAAAATACTTTATACCCTTAAATTCTTCTTGAGAAAATTTTTCCAGTACTTCAACCGAAAACCTCAATGGAAACATTTATTGCATCATGTTAAAAGAAATACTCTTATTAATTAAATCTGTTATCTTGAATATTCAGTTCCTACCAATACATAATTTGCAAGTGAGATCACTTTTTTGAAGTGATGTCATTTCTCCTTCTCATTGCATGACAGCCTTACCCTGCTAGAGATACTCTAGTATTTCCTCAATCATTTTTATATGGCTGTGTTTATCAGAGAAGGTAGCATTTGAGCCAAGACTGGATTCTCATTTTGAGAGAATCCCCCACCTTGGGCGAGTTGATAGGCATAAGGGCAAAGGTATTTCCTTCTGGGTGCACATGTCTGGGAGGGAGGTGGGAGGAAAAGGATGGGGAAGGAATCCTGGAGTCTCTTCCCAGTCTGAGCTCCATGGAGAGAGGGGGCTGGGAGCAACGGGTTGAGGATGTCATTTTTCACCCGTGACCTTCTGAGACTCATGACACAGGCCAGGCTGGTTCAGGGCCTAGCTGACAAGGTGTAAGGGAGGGTGTGGAGAAAGGCATCTCCTAATTTTGATGATAAGGAGCCAGGCTTCTGGCAGAGGGAGGCTGCAGGGAACCCAGCTCATTTGTGTGAGTAGCAGCAAGGGGCATGAAAGCAGCTCTCACTCAGGGAAGCAGAAGCAGCGGCTCTGAATTCCAGAGGCCTGAGAGGAAAGGCACTGTCAGGAGACTATGTGAGACAGAATGGGACACCTTTGAGGTGGGGAAAGGCCTGGGTCTTGCAGGTATGCGAGAAGGTGCTGGTGAGCTGGTGAAATGTATGTCTATCCACAGTAATGTGACCTCTATTACTGTGGTTAACAAGCCCTTGGGGTTCTGAGGTACAAATACTGAAGAATGTCAACATAAGCGATGGCTAATCTTGCAGTTTTTTTCAGTTTTTTTTTTTATAAACAATATAAAATTTCCACTTTTCATTTATTGTTTTTGAAAAAAAGCATTTATTTGTCCTCATACTATAGCAGTTACAGACAAATATTCAGGCAATGGTAGCTTTCTCAGTAGCCACTGGCCAGCAATGCTAAGTATGTGTGGGGATGAGTCAGCCCACCTGCCAGCCTCTCCTGTCCCATGCCTCGTAACCTCTGACAAAGTCCCCTGAGAAACTAAGGCACTTAGGCAGGAGGTGGGATGTGGATTATTTCTTAGAGAATTGAAACAAAGAAGATGAAGGGAAAGTACATTTTCTTTTTTAAAAAAAACTATTTTTTAATTGAAACGTATTAATTGTACACATTTATGGGGTACAGAGTTATATTTCGATACATACATACATAGATGAATATGTCTACATAGGTAGATATATTTATGTAAATGCTTACTTATTCAAGTGTGTATGCTCAAATCAAGGTAATTAGCACATCCTTTATTGCAAATATTTATCATTTCTTTGCGATGACAGCATTTGAGCTCCTCTCTTTTTCCATTTGAGAATATACGATAAATTATTGTTAATTATGGATGCCTAGCACTACTGTAGACCACTAGAATTTATTTTTTCTATCTAGCTGTAATTTTGTATCCCTTAACCAACCTCTCCTTATCCCCCCTCCCCCTCCCCTTCCCAGCCTCTAGTAACCACAATTCTACTCTCTACTTCTATAAACTCAACTTTTTCTTTTTTTTAGCTCCCACATATGAGTGAAAACATGCAGTATTTATCTTTCTGTGCCTGACTTATTTCACTTAACATAATGTCTTCCAGGCTTATCCATGTTGCCACAAATGACAGGATATTTATTTATTTTTATGGCTGAGTAGTATTCCATTGTCTACATCTACCACATTTTCTTTATCTGTTCAGCTGTCAATGAACACCTAGGCCGACTCCATATCTTGGCTATTGTGAATAGCACTGCAGTAAACGCGGGGGTGCAGATATCTCTTTGGTGTGCTAATTTCCTTTCCTTTTGATAAACACCCAACAATGGGCTTGTTGGATCATATGGTAGTTCTATTTTTAGTTTTTGGAGGAACTTCCATACTGTTTTCTATAATAGCTGTTAATTTACATTCCCGTCAATACTAGCAGAGTTCCCTTTTCTCTCCCTTCTTACCAGCATTTGTTATTTTTTGTGTTTTTGATAATAACCATTTTAAAGGGGTGAGATGATATCTCACCATGGTTTTGATTTACATTTTCCTCATGATTAGTGATGTGGAGCATTTTTTCATATACCTGTTGGCCATTTGCATGCCTTCTTTTGAAAAATGTCTATTCTCAGTAGACACTGAGAAAGGTGGCATTTGTCCATTTTTTAATTGGATTTTTTTTCCTGTCGAGTTGTTTGAGTTACTTGTATAATCTGGATGGTAATCCTTTGTCGAGTGAATAGTTTGCAAATATTTTTCCCATTCCGCTAGTTGCCTCTTCACTCTGTTGATTGTTTTCTTTCTGCTGTGCAGAAGCTTTTTGGTTTGATGTAATCGTATTTGTCTATTTTTACTTTTGTTGCCTGTGCTTTAGAAGTCTTCTCCATAAATTTTTTCCCCAGACCAATGTCTTGGAGTGTTTCCCGTATGTTTTCTTCTAGTACTTTTATTTTCTACTAGGGTGTTCCCTCCCTCTTTTTCTCCGTGGTGACTATACACCCATCCTGAAGACAAAACTCTATAAAAGTGCAGAAGCTGTATAAAAGTGTATAAAAGGGGCTCAGCAGAGTCTAGACCTGAATTCCCAATTCCATACTGCATGGGACGGTGGGCAAGTCTCTTCAACACTGTGGAGTACCTCAGTGGACAAATGGCACTTACTATGGAGGGCAGGGTCACATTTCAATTAGGAACTCTGCTTTCGGACTGTCCAGGTGTGAATCCCTGCTCGACTACTATTGTGTGACCTGGGGCAAAAGTATTTAACCTTTCTGAACCTCAGCTTTCTCATCTGTAAAATGAGAAAATTGGTACTACCTCATATGATTGGTATGAGGATGAAATGAGAAAAAACCATATAAGACCCCTAGCTCCTGACACATTCCCACATTTCATGCACTTAATAAGCATTACCTATTAACTGCAGATGTTTTTGATGCACTTATGTTTATTTACACTTGTGTTTATTTGCATGGAGCTGACTTAATTTTTTAATGGTCATTTATCTTCTTTTTCATTAGAATTTGCTTTTCTCTTTGGGGAGGTGCTCTTATCTCTTACTGATCTAAGCCCCCATTCCCAAAATGAGCTTTGGATAGGGGTCTCTGCTTTGTTCTTTTTGTGTGAATACTTTTATTACAATACTTATCTCAGTGAATTTTAATTGCCTTTTTATTTGTTTGTCTCCTTCACTAAATTATAGATTGCTTGAGGGCCAAGGCTCTGTCCCCAGAGCCCAGCACATAGTAGGCCTTCACTAAAAACTTTCAGATAAGTGTAGATGTGATTCATGTCTTTATCTAAAAGGGATTTTGATTAGAAAGGAGATGGAACTTCTCAAATCCTATCCTACCGTATATATTAAAATATAAGTGGCCTGGCCTAGAGCTGACCAGTGGGCCAAAACACAGAGGCCTGGTCCATGTTTTCTGCCTCCAGTAGGAGTGACTGACCCCTAAGGCTGTCCGTCTGGACCACGCGGCCACCAGGGTGATCTGGGAGGGGAGCCCCCAGACTCAGTTTGGCCTCAAGAGAACAAGGCTGCAGCCCCAGGGACTGCATTGTGGAAAATGGAGAACTGGCTGAAGAACTGCAGCTGCCTGAGGAATGGAGCTCGACTCCTCCCTCTGCTATTGATTTACCTCGAGACGGTCTCCCCAGGTCCTCCCATCTGCTCCATTCCCATAACCCTGGCTTGTTGCCTGAATTACTAGTCAACCAGTTTGCTAGCTCTTCATCCCATTTTCCACAGTGCCTCTGGTGTGAGTGTTCCACAAGACAGATCTGTCCCCATTCCCTGTCCCTCCCTGACCTGCCATTGCTCAGGACCTATCGTGCTGCCCTCTGGATAAAGTCTGAATTTTCTAACAGGGCTCACTAACCCTTTCAGAGTGGGTCCCTACTTTCTGCCCATTTTCCCCTTCTCCAACTCTTCCTCCCACTCCCTACCTCCTTTTATCTCTGGACATACTGAGTGACGTGAAGTTTCTAAACAGGCCCCTCTCTCAAGTGCATGTTTTCATGACCTCTGGAAAGTCTTCCTTGTCCCCTCCTAGGATGGTTTAGTAACCCCTTGTTTGTTAGATACAATGAGGTACCCAGATCTGTGCTACTCAGATCTTTTCTCCACCATGGCAATTATCATATTGGATTATAATGAGCTAATCGCTGCATTCTCTCATCCAAATTCCATTCATTCGTTCTCTCATTCAAAACCTTTATGATGTGTGTATCACACAATCTTGATGCTAGGGCACATATACATAAGCAAGCCAGACAAAAATTTCTGCTCTCATGGAGTTTGCATTCTAGTGGAAGGAAACAAACAATAAATACATGCATAATTTATATTCTGATAAAAATGTTAATACAAATTTTTGAAGAAAATAAATAGGGTGAAATGTTGGTTAAAGAGTGCCAGGGATACATGGGAATTAGGGAAAGCCCCTCTGAGGGAGGTGATATTTGAGTGGAGTCCAAAATTACGACAAGAGGAAAGCTATACGCAGAGCTGGGGATGGTGTGTTTGGGCAGAATCCCTGTGGGAACACTCAGCCTGATGTGCTGAAGGATGGAAAGAGGCCACTGTCTTTGGTGCACATCAGGAAACCCCAGACTACAAGCTCCCAGAGACCTCTGAGACCCCCCAGACTATGAGTTCCTTGAGACCTTCTTCCTCATACCTTAACATATTCATAAGCCCTAGCCTGGTGCCCAGAAAATAATAGGTGTTGGTAAGTATTGGAATGAATAAATACAATTTTGAAGTTTTATTTTCCTTGGTACTTACCTTTAAAAGCTAAAAAGGCCCTGTGTTTTTGAGAGCTTGCATCCTAGGAACTATAATGAACTCTTCTCGGTCCCATCCCTAAGAGAGTTGTTCCTGCTTTCTCCTCTGGACTCTGCTCTGTTCTCTGTCGGCTGCCATGTTGGAGAAGATTGCTACGTGGTCGAGGACTGTAAGCCCAGCACAGCAGGGGAAAAAAGTCACGCTGGGGTTAAAATGCATTTTAGCAATTTTGCTAATTGGTAGTTCTTCTGATCAATATAAATAGATGTATTGTCAAAATAGAGAGCCAACCAAACAAAGCGACTCCTGTCATGGTAAGGGAAGCCCTTGGCCTCTCCAAAAGTCCTAAACAAACAAACAGAAAAACATTGTGAACTATGTGGATTAAAAAAAAAATTAGCCCTGTTGTCTGTTAACCACATAATTTTTCAGTTGTCTTTTAATTAGTCAAAATCCTAATAATCCTTTTATGTTAATATGTTAATATTGCATCATCACTCACTACTGTGTAGAGATTCATGGGATCCCCCAGCCTCATGAGGTCTTGAAGATACATGGTTTTCCTTAAGTTCCATGCAGCCAATGTTATTTCCTGAAGGAACTTTCCTTCTGAAGCAAAAGTTTTCTAGAAGAAACAGACTTCTCCCTCAAATTCTGTGATTTTCATTTTTAAAAATTCTGAGCATCTTTCTGGAATAGTTTTCAAACTCATTGCTTAATAATAAATTTTTTTCCTTGATGCTCAATGGGTACTTCTTTTGAATTACTCTCACATAAAAGAGATCTATGAAGCTATCAGTTGCCTTAGGAGATTCTGCTTAATCTCTTGAGACTGATAATGTCTGAATCAATAGCTTAATAACATGCTATTTAAAAAGACTAAATTGATCTTTACTCACAACAAACACATTAAAATAAACTTAATCCAACACCAAGCTTATTAAACATTTCTTTATATGGAGAATTTGGACTCTTTGTCTTTTTTTTTTTTTTTTTTTTTTAAAGATGACCGGTAAGGGGATCTTAACCCTTGACTTGGTGTTGTCAGCACCACGCTCACCCAGTGAGCTAACCGGCCATCCCTATGTGGGATCCGAACCCTTGGCCTTGGTGTTATCAGCACCGCACTCTCCCGAGTGAGCCACAGGGCTGGCCTGAGAATTTGGACTCTTTGGATATGAGTGCAACAGGGGTACCAGCTTGAGTCTAAGTAGACATGTCTGGCCAACTTGTAGAAAGAACTCACAAGAAATCGACTCAGAGTTTGGCTGAAAAGCATCCTGGGAGGGACCTCACCCTAAGAAAAGAAAGAGTTAGGCAATTAGAAACTTCAGACTTTGGAGAAGATGGACAATCTTGAGTTCAGCTTATGGCTGTCATTGTACCACTTGCATTTAACTCCAGGCCCAAATCCCACTGGAAGGATCTCTGAGCCCATAGAGAGAGAGCAGAGCTATCAGAAACAAAATCCAAGCGCAGCTTTATTTAAAAACATGACCCTCGGACAGCAGCAGAACCCACTGGCTGCATGATGACAGTGAGGAAGGAAACATTCTTGCCCGCTTCTCAACACAACACCCTGCAGCTTTAAGCCCTTGACATAAAGGGTTTTGTTGCCTTTGCTGTTGTGGAAGACAGTGGGACCCACAGATATGGCAGTATGCAGTGGTGGCCCAGGCAATGACACAACAGGACATACAGCGAGCAGAGGCAGGCCTCTCTATGAGCACATGCTACATGCCTGTGCCGGGGCAGCTGGAAACAGGAGGGGCACAGGCAGCTGAGGCTCTGCAGAAGCAGGCAAGGTGAAGGCCTGTGGAATGTGGGCTGTGATCAGTGATGTGACTCCAGTAGTACCCTCAAGCTATTGATGTTTGGGGATACATGGATTAAATAAAATCCTGAGCTCTGTGCTGGGGCAGAAGTAAGGAATGCCTGAAGTGAAATTAAAGGACAACATGACTTTGTATATCAAAACTGGATAGTTAGATGAAAACTTAGACCACAGTCTGGCCATGAGTGATGTATGATTTTATACATTTTGACTGAACAAAAAGCAAATCCAAGATGTCAACTGGTGACCTAGTATCTCCAAAAAAACTTGTTAAGCAAATAAGTTACAGCATTTATAGTTGCAAGCATATTTTCCTGAGTTCTTCTGGTTTCATGTTTTTTACTCCTAAATCTTGCTAAGTTCTAGTATACTTATGATGTGGATTTCTTCTTAATGCAGAACACATTTTAATTTTCTTGTCTTTGGCAAGATTTTACATAAACATGTCACTTGCAGAAAGTAACTTATTGAGAAATATTAATGGAAACACCTTTATAGCATTCACAGGTATTTAGTGTTTAAAACTGTCAGATCAGATAAAAAAATTCTATAATAGCTAAAATTAGCACATTAGGAAATTTGACTTTTATCTTTTATAGTAAATAAGCACCATGGAAATGCATAGAAGATGAAGGAGATGAACATTAATTTAAATTTTAATATTTATTGATTTTTTTGAATTACAAAAATAGCATTGTAATTATAGAATATTTAGAAAAGGTAGAAACACATTAATAAGAAAACAAACCACAAATCCCATAATCCTAATCTGTTGTAGACCACCACTGTTGTAATTTGGAGGTGTTTCTTTTTGTATTTTTCTATACATATTATATAAACATATAATAAAACATGATTATATTGTCTAATAGTTTTTACATCCTGTTATATTTTCACTAACTATATTTTCTTAGCTCTTATTTCTCTAGTAGTTTGAAAGGTATAAATACATTTTTTTCTATCAATGATTATCTTTTTGTTAGTAAAAGCATCTTGAAATAATTTTATCTCTGTTTATCAAGGTCAAGAGTGTAACTACCTATGAATTATCATCTGTGTAAAATGAGAAATCTTGCAGGATTTTATTGTTCCTACTTCTTGCAGGATAATGAGAAATAAAATGAGAAATCTTGCAGGATTTTATTCTCCTCACTTCACAATGTTGATTGATGTAATCTGGGATTTAGACCTGCTATGATCTGAATGTTTACCCTCTAAAGCTCATGTGGAAGCTTGATCCCCAGCATGGCAATGTTGAGAGGTGGGGCCTTTTGGGAGGTGATTAGATCATGAGGGTTATGTCCTTATGAATGGATTAAATCCATTCACGGATTAATGGATTCCTGGGTTTATGAATTAGTGGGTTATCATGGGTGTGGACTGGTGGCTTTATAAGGAGAGCAAGTGAGCACAGTTAATGCATGCTCTTGCTGAGCCCTTGCCATGTCATACCATGCATCACTGGGGGACTCTGTAGATAGTCCCCACCAAGAAATCTGAATCTTTAAGGATGGGGCCTACACACTGCTTTTTTTTTTTTTTTGACCGATAAGGGGATCGCAACCCTTGGCACGGTGTGGTGCAACCCTGGCACGGTGTTGTCCGCACCGCGCTCAGCCAGTGAGCACACCGGCCATCCCTATATAGGATCTGAACCCGCTGCCTCAGCACTCCCAGCGCTGCACTTTCCCGAGTGAGCCACAGGCATACACACTGCTATTTTTTAATGAGTTTAACACATAGGGTTGAGAACCACTGCTTAAGAAATAAACTATTTTTTCCTGCCTGGATGCTTATAGATATTTTTTTTTTCCCTTAAATCTTCAACTATTCAACAGGATATGTCTAGGTGCTTATAACTCTATTAATTCTGCCTTCATAACCTTTAATTCCAAAAATTCAGCAATTTCCCTCTATTATTCCTTTGAATATTGCTTCTACCGTATGCATGCTATTTTTTCTTTCTTGGATCCTTAGGACATGTTGATTGGATGGATGTCTTAGTCCTTCGGGATGTTGTAATTAAGTACCATGAACTGGGTGGCCTCACAGTTACGGAGGCTGGAAGTCCAAGATTAAGGCACCTACAGATTTGGTGCCTGGTGAGGAGCTGTCTCTTAGTTCATAGAATATGTGTCCCTACATGGAGGAAGGGGCAAAGGATCTCTCTGGAACCTCTTTTATAAGGATGCTAATCTCATGAAGTCTCTGCCCTTATGACCTACTCCCCTCCCAAAGTCTCCACCTCCTATTAATGTCACTTTGGGGGTTAGAGTTCAATCTACAAATTTGGGGAGATACAAACATTCAGTCTCTAGCATTGGATTTGCTGGACCTCTCTCTCCTATTTTCTTTACTTTTTCCTCGTAATATCAGTGTGAATTTCTCACTTATATTCTTATTTGCTAATTTTCTTTCTTTTTTTTTTTTTTTTGTCTTTTTTGTGACCGGTAAGGGGATCGCAACCCTTGGCTTGGTGTCGCCTGGCGACGCACCGTCCATCCCTATATAGGATCTGAACCCGCGGCGGGAGCGCTGCTGCACTCCCAAGCGCCACACTCTCCCGAGTGCGCCACGGGGCCGGCCCATAATTTTATTTTCTATGGTATTCAATCTACCGTCTATGCCTTTGACAATGTTTGTAATTCTACCGTTGTGTTTTCCATACAATCTTTTTTTTATTCCAGATGTTTCTTTTTTGTGAGTGCTTGCTCTAGTTTTAGAAATATAAACTTCCTTTGAATTTTGTTGAAAATATGAGAAATTCCCTAATATTTCATCTTGCTATACCAGAATACATTTCCACTGGTTCTTTAGGTGGTCTTCCCTATTTAATTACAGGTTCATTTATATTTAACAAAGAGTCTCTTCTTGACCAAACTTTAGTCAGACTCCTCTGCAATTTCTTCTCAACTAAGCCCTGACTTTTGGGCTTTTTTGTTCATCTCTGCATTGATCAATTTTAGGAAAAATTTTGCTAAGTCGATTCAGCAAGTATCCCCTATCCTCAATATCTGATCCTCTTTGATATCTGACCAGGTTCCTCATCTTCCACCAGTCCCTAGGTGATGTCTGATTGCCCTGGCCTGTCTTCAGCAAGAATCATGTTAGGTCAGTTTAGCCAGACTCCCCCTTACCCCTGATGTTTCCTCTTAGTAGTCTTTTATCCACTGACCCCTACCCTGGTCCTTAGTTATAAATTCCCATTTTACCTTATATTTGGAGTTGAGCCTGATCTCTCTTCCCTACTATAAAACTCCATTGTAGTAGTCCTCCTTGAATAGAGTCTCCTTTGTTGTTTTTGAACAAGTATCATGTATCCTTTTTTTTTTTTTTTTAACATGTCTCAGTTTGGGTGTTTACAAAGCAGTCAGTGTTGGTTCTGTGTCTTTTCTGGGTCATAGACCCTTTTGAGAACTTGATTATAGTTGGATCCTATTCCAAAAATCATCATGTAGAAGGAATACCTGCACTCCCATGTTTATTGCAGCTCTATTTACAATAGCTAAGAATTGGAACCAACCTGAATGTCCATCGACAGATGACTGGATAAGGAAAATGTAGTATACACACATAATGGAATACTACTTTGCCATAAAAAGGAATGGTATTTTGCCATTCACAGCAACATGGATGAACTTAGAAAAAATTATTTTAAGTGAAATTAGCTGGCCACAGAAAGAGAAATACCACATGTCCTCACTCATAAATGGGAGCTAAAATACAAAACAAAACAACAATCATGAAAGAAAGAAACAACAATCACAATAATTCCTTGAACTTTCAAAATGAGGGAACAGAACCGAGGACACTAAAGGTGGGGAAGAGGAGGGGGAGGGGGGTTAAGGAGAAATTGGTAAAGAGTCACAAAAAATGTTTGTGTAATGATAAAATTTTTAAAAAAATAAAAATAAAAATATATTAAAACATTTTATCTACAAAAAAAATAAGTGGATCCTATTCCCAGAAAAATGGCCACGTCATAAAATTTGCATATAACTTCATAAACAAACCCCTCAAATCTCTATGATCTTACAAGATGGCCCATGGATCCCATGATAGACTCCTGGTCTACATGAGCTTCTATCCTTGCATGATACTGATTTATAATCAAACAGCAGGTGAGAGAGTTTGGCTCAAAAATTGAGTGTGTGTTCCTGCTCATATCTTTCAAATTCACACAGAAAGGTGGCACTTTCACTGTTCTGTGCATGATATGATGAAACCTCATTAAAGTAAAGGGTTTTGGTGGTGATCTGACAGGGTGTCTGTGTCTTACATCCCAGTCACTCGTTCTTGCCCTATAGGTGTAATCAGCTATACAACAGCTAGAAAATACTACTGGAATTTTCTAGTAAGTAGCCACGTATCCCCATCTTCCAAGTTTTGGGTTAGAAATTTAAGTTGCAGTGATTATGAAGAAATTTAAGATGCAAGAATTCTATCAAGAAAAGGAGCATCAGTCTTTTTCAAAACAAGTGTGCAACCCCCACACCCCAATCTTAAGTCCACATGGGGATGTGCTCTTTCTGCCCTCTTACATTTTTCACTGCATAGATGTTATTCCATTATGTTTAGGTTTGTAATATAATGAGGAAGAAATCTAAGACAAAACTATTTTTTCTTCCTTTGTAGACAAATAATATATATATTTTTTCTGCTTGGATTTCTACAGGAGCCTTTCTATTACCTTAAAATTCAGATTTTCATCAGGGTATGTCTAGACACAGATTTCCTTTTATTTATTTATTTATTCTGGTATAGAGGAAGCTATTTTGTTCTGCACAATAAAATATATCTCCAGTTTATAAACATTTTCCTTGCTATCTTAAATATTGCTCCACTTCCAGTTGTTCAGATCTTTTCTTCAAAACCACCATTACCCACATGATAGATCCTCACTGTTTGTGTTTGACATTGCTTATCTCTTCAACTGCACATCTTTCTTATCTGTTTTCTTTTTCTTATTCACAATGAGAAAACTCATCAAGCTTGTCAACTGTATTAATGATCCTGTTTTCTGCCCTGACAGTTCTGTTCTCCGTTGCTTCTAGGGCAGTATGCAATCTCACAATTGCATAATTAATTTCAAAATGTTCTTTCCTTAGTCACCCTTATATTTCTATCTCTCAGCTAACTTCTTCCTCAACTCTGGTACTAATCAATTTATCTTCCATTACTTGTTTCAGAGTGTACACGTATTATTTTAAATTAAGAACACAGTACAGATGCATCTAAAAATTTCTGTTTCTAATGTTTCTATGGTATGATCTTCCTCTACTATTGCATGCTATGTTTTCTTTTCTTTTTTTCTAATACTGCAAATTCTCCTGTGGGGTTATGGCAGAATCTGCTAGTTGTCCCTAGCAGCAGAACTCTGCTTTTTAGCTCAGCACCTGGCATCTGGAATAACACCTGTAAATCCCAGCCTCCCTTGTAACCAGGTATGCTTATAAAACCAAGTTCCACCCAAGGAGATGTAAGTGGAAGTTCTATATGCAACTTCCAGGGAGTGTTTCTGAATGGAAGGTGGAGGGCCCCTTTGTCATCTTTTCTTGTAGTTGGAATGCAGATGTCTTGACTGTAGCTCAAGCAGCCTTCTTGAACAGTGAGGTAGAAGCCATGAGCCAAGGATGGCAGCACAGTAAGACAGAAGGATCCCAGGTCCTTGACACCACTGAGCACCATAGCAGCCCTGGACTACTTGCTTCTGGATTTCTTTTAGGTGATAGTAAGATATGTTTATCTTATTTAAGTTACTTTATTTGGGATTTTCTGTCACAGCTAAACCTAGTCCCATCTGATATGGGAGTTTTCTGTTTACTTATATTTAAGCAATGATAATTCATTCTAGTTATGTGCCCTAAAAGCCAGGTGAGGGGATTTAAAAAAAATCTCTTCACCCTTTTTTTGGTAATACTTTAAGGGACCTCTTAAATCTGAAAAGAAGGTGTGTGACTAGTAACTTAAGCAAACAACCTCGGAGAGTCAGGGCCGTAGGCAATCCTGAAAAGGCAACTTCTTCTCCTACTTTCCTACCCCTTTTTTAGAAGTATAACTTACAAATCATAAATTGCATAGCTTTTAAGTGTACAGCTTATTGAATTTAAAATGTGTATATATTTACAGAACCACCATCCAGATCTAGAAAATATTTTCTGCAACCCAGCAGGCTCCCTTCTGCCCCTCCCGAGTCAAATCCCCTTGCTCTTCTGAGCTCTGTCACTGCAGATTAGATGTCATGGCTTTGGGCTTCATGTAAACGCAGTCATATAGTATGTAACTGTGGCAGTCAAGGAAGTGTATCTTTAGAACACTTTCAAGTGAGAATCTGCCACCAGGAGTGCAGTTGGTTGACAGTCTCCAGATGCATATGCTTCAGGATCTGTCTTGGCTTTTGAGCCAAGATGATGCACCTCCTGGGCAGCTTCAGGAAATGACTGAGCATGGTGGTGGTACAAGGGCTTGCCATTTCAAGCCTGTGAGAGATTCTTCTGTGGGTAAACTTTGTAATAAGGCTCCTCATTGGACTGGTCAAGACTTTCCCAGAGCTGCACTAAAGGCTGAGGCTCTTTCCACCCAATATTCTATCTTCCTCCTCTAAACATCAGGGATGAAGGCTTTCCCTGCCCACTCCTATTCCCAGCAAATCTTTTGTGCCTGTAACTCAATCTTGGCATTGAGCTTCTTGCGGTACTCAACTGCTGTTCTATTCTTTTGAGTTTGGGTTTTTTGCTCAACGTTATGTTGATGAGATTCATCTGTACTTTTACACATAGCAGTAGTTTATTCTTTTTCGTGTGAATGTGGATATTCTAAAATTTATATACTTATCCTACTATAAGTTTTTGGCTGCATAAATAAAGCTGCTAGGACCATACTCAAACATGTATTTTGTAGTTTTTTGGGTTTTTTTTCTAAAGATGACTGGTAAGGGGATCTTAACCCTTGACTTGTGTTGTCAGCACCAGGCTCTCCCAAGTGAGCCACAGGCTGGCCCATGTATTTTGTAGTTTTAAACACTCATTTCTGTAGGGTATATTTTAAAAATGGAATTCGGGGTTATAGGTTGCATATGTGTGTGTGTGTGTGTGTGTGTGTGTAGTTTTAGTAAACACTGTCGAACATTTTTCAAAGTTTTTTAAAAAATTAGTTTACGCTATTGCCCACACCTTGTGACAGTTCCAGTGACTCTACATCTTTGCCAGCACTTGGTATTTTCAGCTATTTGTCTTTCCTTATGACTGATAATGTTCATAGGCTCATGGGTCATTAGTTATCTACTTTTGTAAAGTGTCTGCTATGGTTTTCTTCCCAATTTAATCGGTTTTCAGTTATATTCTTACTGGTTTGGGTGAGTTCCTTACACAGCCTCCATGAGTCCTTCGTCAGTTACATTTATTGTAAATACCTCCCCCCAGTCTATGGCATGTCTTGTCATTCTCATAACATTGTCTTTTGATAAACATAAATTCTTTATTTTAATAAAGTTTAATGTTTTTAATATTTTATTTTCTGGCTAGTGTTTTTTTGTCCTGTTTGAGAAATTTTGCCCAAACAAAGATCATGAAGATATTATGGTTTCGGGCCGGCCCGGTGGCGCACTGGAGAGTGCGGCCGAGGGTTCGGATCCCATGTGGAGACCGGTTCCCGCTCACTGGCTGAGCGTGGTGCAGGCGCAACACCAAGGGTTGCGATCCCGTTGCCGGTCAGTAAAAAAGACAAAAAGGAAAAAAAAAAAAAGATATTATGGTTTCCTCTAGAAGCCTTCTTGGTTTACTTTTCACATTTACATCTATGATCCATCTCAAATTAATTCTTACATATTATATAAGAATAGGTCAATTTTTTAAAAATATAGTTATCTAAACTTCATATTTTAGGGTTTCTTTTTTGTCTTTGCTGAAAGTGCTGTGCTGTTTGACAGACTCTGTGGTGGGCTCTATCTAGGGCTTCGGTAGGCACCCAAGCTCACTGCTGGTGTGTGATATAGCTGCCCTGACCCCAGCTCCCAGGCCCTGGTCTCTGGCCAGGGGTCCACAGTATCATCAAAGGATGCTGCTGTCAGGGATAACCTGCTACTTGGGGTAACCACTTAGATCTTGCCTTCATGCCCAGCTGTACAGAGACTGTGAAAGTCTCCAAAGCTTAGGGAAATCAGCCAATAACACAACTATTGCCACCAGGCTTGGGCTTTCTCCTTGAAATATTTGCCACTGCTTGCCAATTCTGTACCCTCATGTTCTCAATTTTCAAGAGCCAAAAGAATCAGTGATGGGGTTCTGCCATCGGCCCCTAGGCCTCACCCCTCCAAGTCAAGCTGCTTCTTTGGCAATTTGGAAATTGGCCTGAATGTCCTTCTTTAATCTGGTCCCAAATGCACAGGATTTAAAAGAAATTCTTTGAAGTTTCTGGCATTTGTATGGTTTCCTTCCCTAGCTTCCAGTACTGATTTAGGGTTTTACATATTTTAAAATTTTCTAGGTCATTTTGGATGGAACTGGGAGGCAGGTGGTTTAAATATGTGCCCTTAGCCTCTGATATTTCCCCTGAAACAGAGTAAGATGTTTTTACTTTCAGCCTTATGGGGACTGTGGAGAGAACTCTGTGTAAGTTCTAGGAGAAAATATTATTGATAGTTAATATTATTTATTGATATTGGTAATTAGTACTTAATATTCATTTATTTACATATTTGTTTATTATATGTTTCACCTTTTTTCTAGGCACTTTTTGAAATGTAATTGAGTTCTTGATGTATATTAAATTTTACATTACTTGTAAAACTTATTATTGAAATATGAGCCTTTCGGGCCGGCCCGGTGGCGCACTGCTACAGTGCGCCGCTTGGGAGCGCAGCGGCGCTCCCGCCTAGGGTTCGGATCCCACATACAGACCTGCGGCTCACTGGCTGAGCGAGGTGCGGGCGCAACACCGAGGGTTGCGATCCCGTTGCCGGTTCCGGTCCGGTACGGGCGTGACACTGAGGGTTGCGATCCGTTGCCGGTCACGAAAAAAGACAAAAAGGAAAAAAAAAAAAAAGAAATATGAGCCTTTCTCCGTGTTATGAATACTTTTGAAAACATATATATAATAACCCAATTAAAAAAAATCCTTGTATATGTGAATACATATCTGTATGTGTTTGTATGGACATAGGAAAAATTGTGGAAAAATGCACATCAGACTGGGGAGAATTACGGGTATGGACCTAGAGTAAGAGAGAGAGAGAATATTATTTTTACTTCATAAACTTCTATATTGTTTAAATTGTTGCTGCAAAATGTGTTTTAAAATAAAAATGTTCTTAGTTTCTTTAATTTCTAATTCAATGGATATATCATATTTTATTACTCCTTTTCTTATGTTGCACACTTAAGTACTTTCTATCCTTCTAATGATGTAAATGTATTTGTTCTTGAAGCTTCACACACACACACACACACACTCACACACTCACACACTTACACATGCACATTTGTGTTTGTTTGGTTTCCTTAGAATTTATTCCTGGAAGTAGAATTACTCCATAAGAACCTCATAAACCAAGTGCTTAATCATTTTCTAAAATATTTTTTCACTTTCTATTTTACTAGTACAGCATAAAATTATCCATCTGTTTAAATTACAATTAGGTTTGACAGTTTTGTTTTTCTTTTTTTTTTTAAAGATGACCAGTAAGGGGATCTTAACCCTTGACTTGGTGTTATCAGCACGACGCTCTCCCAAATGAGCCACGAGCCGGCCCGGGTTTGACATTTATAATACAAAATTAAAAACAACAGTGGCTCAAATACCTAAGGTTGACAAAATTTCATGTACAAGACACAAAAAGTCCTTGTATTTTGTAAAGTCCACAGGTAGTGATGCTGGATGATTTGGTGTTCTATGAAATCGTTGGACACTCAGCTTCCCTATGTTATTTCCATCCTCAAAGTAACAATATCATTGCTAGACCTTTAACCATTGCACCCCCATTCCAGGCAGCAGGAAGAAGTAACAGGGACACCAAAAGAGGAGTGAGTACCTACTGTCTGAGCCTAGTTTCTTAAGGGATCCTATTTGGAGATCCAGCAACATCTTCCCATTTCAATGGCTGTATCTTAGTCATGTGGCCACACCCAGCTACAGCAGAGGCTAGAGAGTACAGCCTTCTGCTAGAGCACATTGCTGCCTCCAGTAAAATCTAAGTAAAAAGGGGACATAGACCAGCATGCTGTGCCCCATCACAGTGTCTACCATCTTACTTTCATCATAATTAAGCTTTCTGGTTTAAATTTGAGCTGTTTTTTGTTACTTGTGAGATTTTATATTTATATACATACATATACATTACATGTAGAATTCTCCAGAAAGCAGATTCTGGGATAGAGACATGTAAAAAAGAAAGTTCTTGAGGTCCATGCCTGTGGGGGAAGGAGGAGAGCAGGACTGAACAGAGGGGAAAGGTGGGCCGAGGGGTGGTCTCAGCAAATGTCTCAGCTGAACTCTGGAGGACTCTCAAGCTGGGGTGTCCCTTTAGAATGGTTCCAAGTTTGAGTGAGGGGGGGTCAGGCTTTTATCCCAACATTATTCAGTCATTGGATGAAGGTTGGCTGTGTTAAGGGACAATGCCCTTGGATGAGGCTGCTTTTTTGAGCCAAGGCAGTTCCTGAAGCTGGGGGAGTAAGTCCCTCAGTCCAGAATGGTAATTGGGGTGGGGCTATTTCATTTCCTCTGGTGATTTCCATGTTCATTTTCTTTGCTCATTATTATGATTTAACATTAAACTTAAAAAGCACCATACAAAATTTGTGTTCCTTTTATTTAAATATTCCCTGTTATAATCTGTTTGTCAAAACTAGGCACTTAAGAGCCCCTTACCCAGATTTTACACGTTAACATAAATGGCACATTTGCTTCAAATTCCTGTCTTCCTCTCTTTTTAAAAAAGAGTTAAATCTTCACCTACACAGCTACAGTTCCTCCTCTAATACTTTTTCACTCTCTCCCTTTCTAGGAATTACTTTTCTCCTATTTATATCCCTCCCATGCATGTTTCTCTACTTTTAACACAGATATGTGGCCAATAATTAATTTTTACAAATTCATAGATTATTAACATTTTAATATATAACTAATTTAATATTTACTAGCGAGGATTCAAAATAAACAGGACATTGTATTTATAAATATTATGTCTAAATTTTCTTGCAAATCATAACGGAAAAGTAATTCTTCATAAAACTACTTTTTTTTAGTGCATTTTCATTGTTATCCATAACCCTCTCTATTAGAAAATATTGAAAATCTTCACTTTGCAGAAGCACCAAAAGGAGCAAAAGAAATCACTTTACAGGTTGATGAACAAATCATATTTATCCTGCTCCACAGTAATTCTTCTCAATCAGACCGGGAGGAGTTGGAGTTCTGGGAAGCACAAATCATTCTGTATTTATTAAAAGCAAGGGCCAATGACCAAGGAAAAAAGAGAAAAGGCTTAAATTACTAAAATCATAAATGAAAGAGTGAACATTACTACTGAACTTACATAAATAAAAAAGGATTATGAGAAAATACAATGAACACTTATATACCAATAAATTAGATAACCTAGATAAAATGGACAAATTCATAGAAAGACACAAACAATAATATCTGACCCAAGAATAAATAGTTAATCTAAATAGACTTATAATAAGCAAAAAGATTGAATTAGTAATCAAAAAATTTTCCACGAAGAAAATCTCAGGCCCAGATAGCTTCATTGGTGAATTCTACCAAATGTTTAAAGAAAAATTAATGCGAATTCATTAAAACTCTTTCACAAAATAGAGGAGGAAATACTTCCCAACTCATTCTGTGAGGCTGATTTTATAGTGATACCAAAACTAGACAGACATAAGGAAAGAAAACCAAAGATCAATATCCTTTATGCATACAGATGCAAAAATTCTCAACAAAATAACAACAAACTGAATCCAGCAACATTTAAAAGAATGATACATCGTGACCAAGTCAGTTTTATCCTAGGAATGCAAGTTTGGCTCAACATGTGAAAATCAGTTAATTAATACAACATATCAATAGAACAAAAGATAAAAGCCACATAATTATTAAATAGATACACAAAAAGATTTGACAAAAATCTAACACATTTCATGATTAAAATACTCAACAAACTAGGAACAGAAGGGAACTTCTCAACCTGATAAAAGACATCTATAAAATACCCACAGCTAACCTCATACTTAATGATGAAAGACTGAAAGCTTTCCTTCTTTTTTTTTTTTCCTTTTTGTCTTTTTTCGTGACCGGCAACGGATCGCAACCCTCAGTGTCGCGCCCGTACCGGACCGGGACCGGCCACGGGATCGCAACCCTCGGTGTTGCGCCCGCGCCTCGCTCAGCCAGTGAGCGGCCAGTCTGTATGTGGGATCTGAACCCTCGGTGGGAGCGCAGTGGCGCTCCCAAGCGGCGCACTGTAGCAGTGCACCACCGGGCCGGCCCAGAAAGCTTTCCTTCTAAGATAAGAAGGAAGATAAGGATATCTGCTCTTGCTACTTCTATACAACCTTGTATTCAAGGTTCTAGCCAGGGTAATTAATTTTTTTTTAAAAAAAAAAGGAAAGAAAGAAAAAGTAAAAAACAAGCATCTAATTTAGAAAGGAAGAAGTAAATCCATCTCTTTTTGCAGATGATCTTGTATGTAGATAGTCCTACAAGAGACACAAAAACCTATTTGTGCTAATAAACAGGACCACCAATGTCACAGGATAGATCAATGTACAAAAATCAATTGTATTTCTATACACTGGTAATGAACAATCTGAAAATGAAATTAAGAAAAGAATTCCATTTATAGTATTATCAAACACAGTAAAATACTCTGGAATAAAGTTTAAAAAATACAAGAGTTCTACAGTGAAAACAACAAAACATCACTGAAAAAAATTAAAGAAGACCTAAATAAAAGAAAATATATCCTGTGTTCCTGGATTGGAAAACTTAATGCTTTTATGACGATGATTCCCAATGCAATTCCTATCAAATTCCCAGCTTTCTGGGAATTCCTTTTTTTTTTTTCTTTCACAAAAAGCTGTGTGGTACTGGCATAAGACTAGGCATATAGAACAATGGATTAGAACTGAAGTTTTAGAAATAAACCATTATACTAATGTTCAATTGATTTTTGACTAGAATGACAAGATAATGGGGAAAGAAAAGTCTTTATATAAACGGTGTTGGAAGAACTAGACATCCACATATAGAAGAATGAAGTTGGATTCCTACCTCACAACATATACAAAGTAACTAAAATGTATTAAAGACCTAAATGTAAGAGCTAAAATTATAAAACTAGTAGTAGAAAATATAGGTGTAAATTTTCCTGATATTTGATTAGGTAGTGATTTCTTAGATATGATATGAAAAGCAAGAACAACAACAAAAAAAAATTGGCAAATTGAACCATATAATAATAAAGAAAATTTTGTGCTTTAAAGGGTACTACCATAAAAGTTAAATGACAACACACAGAATGAGAAAAACTTTTTGCAAATCATATATCTGCTAAATCTAGTTTCCAGAATATATAAAGAACTCTTACAACTCA
This sequence comes from Galeopterus variegatus, assembly GCF_000696425.1. Classification (NCBI taxonomy): domain Eukaryota; kingdom Metazoa; phylum Chordata; class Mammalia; order Dermoptera; family Cynocephalidae; genus Galeopterus; species Galeopterus variegatus. The sequence goes on along the minus strand of NW_007726383.1, from coordinate 131,018 downwards.
ATCATCAAAAGACACATAACCCAATTAAAAACTAACCACAGCATCTGATGAGATACTTCTCCAAAGAAGATATACAAATGGCCAATAAGATGTAATGATGGGCTATTCATTAGCCCATCAGGGAAGTGCAAATCAAACCCACAATTAGAAACCACTTTGCATCCACTATTTGATGGCTATAAACAAAAAGAAAGATAATAACAAGCTTTGACAAGAATGTGGAGAAACTGGAACCCTCATGTTCTGCTGGTGGGACTTCATATTTTTTTATTTTTCATATTATCTTTTTAAAAAAAATATTTTCATCATAACATAGTTGATTGTACATATCTGTGGAGTACAGGGTTGAATATCAATACCTGTGTGCAATATGTGATGCTCCAATCAGGATAATTAGTATATTCAACAATATACAATGTAATAGTTTTTCCTGGCCCTTTACCAATTCCTCCTTTACCCTGCCTCCCCCTTTCCCACCTCTGGTAACCTCAGTTCTGTTCTCTCCTTTTGAAAGTTCAACGTATTATTGTGATTCTTTCTTTCTTTTTCTTTCTTTCTCTTTCTTTCTTTCTTTCTTTCTTTCTTTCTTTCTTTCTTTCTTTCTTTCTTTCTTTCTTTCTTTCTTTCTTTCTTTCTTTCTTTCTTCCTTCCTTCCTTCCTTCCTTCCTTCCTTTCTTTCTTTCTTTCTTTCTTTCTTTCTTTCGCTTATATTTCAGCTCCCACTTAGAGTGAGGACATGTGGTATTTCTCTTTCTATGCCTGGCTTATTTCACTTAACATGATTTTCTCTGAGTTCATCTGTGTTTCTGTGAATGGCAGTATTTCATTCTTTTTAATGGCAGAGTAGTATTCTATTGTGTAAATATACCATATTTTCCTTATCCAGTCTTCTGATGATGGACATTTAGGTTGGTTCCAACTTTTGGCTATTGTAAATAGAGCTGTGATAAATAGCAGGTGCAGGTGTCCCTTCAACATGATGCTTTCCATTCCTTTGGGTACATAACCAGCAGTGGAATTGCTGGATCGTATGGCAGTTCTATCTGTAGTCGTGAGGAAACCCCAAACTGGTGGGACTTTAAAATGGTGAGGCTGCTTTGCAAAACAGTTCGGCAATTCTTTAAATAGTTAAAAATACAGTTACAATATGATCCAGCAATTCTACTCCTAGATATATATCCAAGGGAGATGAAACATATGTCCACACAGAAACTTGTATACAAATGTTCATAGCAACATTATTCATAACAGCCAAAGACTGGAAACAACACAAATGTTCATCAGCTGGTGAATGGATAAACAAAAGTGGCATATCCGTATAGTGGAATACTATTCTGTCATAAAAAGGAATGAAGTACTGATGAATGCTACAATATGATAGACTCTTAAAAACATTAGGGTAAGTGAAAGAAGCCAGTCATGAGATGCCATAATTGCATTATTCCATTTATATAATATGTCCCAAGTAAACAAATCCATACAGACTGAAAGTAGCTTAGTAGTTGCCAGGGGCTGGGGGTAAAGGGGACGGGAGTGACTGCTAATGGGTATGGCATTTCTTCCCGAATAATAAAAATTTTCCAGAATTAGATGGTAGTGATGTTGCATAACTTTATGAAAATACTAAAACTACTGAATTTAACACTTTTAAAGGGTAAATTTTATGAAATGTGAATTATATTGGAATTAAAAGAAAAACAAGCATCTAAGTGTTGTGAAAGACATTCAAGAACATTCTCTCCACAAGAAACAGTCTGGTAACACTGCAATAGAATCCCAATTTTATTTAAAAATGATGTAGGAAAAATAAAAACTAGAAGACTATATTAAGCAATGCTAACTTCTGGGCTATTGGTAATTTCAATTATCTTTTTTATACTTATTCTTTATATAGGCCACGCTTACATTACATGTCATGTAGAGAAATGGAAAAATAAAAATAAGAACTAACAAAAAAATCCAAAAATGTCATTGCTAGGAGCTTTCCCTGGGTGGTGGGAAGGTTTTGGTAAGTAAATGTTCTACAGACCCCATTCCACTTACAGAGACAATCGTTGATATAAAAGTCCCTGCCTAAAAATTCAAGCTGACTTAAGATTAAACCTGTATGCAGTTATTTTGTGTAGTTAAGAGTGAAGATTAGGGTGAGCGTGCCTTCTGTTTGAACAGGACTGGTGATGGGCAGGGTCTTTGTCACCAGTAAACCCTTGGGCCATGGTCTGAAAGTTGGAGATTGAAGAAAGGGAAGGAATAGTGGCACTGGTAAAAGTCTACTGTCAGGGCTTACTTCAGGAAAAGTGTTTGCAGATTGCCAGAGCTGTTAGGAAGGTTTTTCCATTTAATGGGATTTAGATTAGACAGTAGGATCTTTAAGAACTATTTGCCTTTCAGAAGTGTGTGGGTGTGTGTTTACCCACAGGGCACCGGAGTGAAGATCAGAAGACCTTAGAGTATCAAAGAGAATGAGGAGTCATGTCTGCACTTGACCCTGGCAGAGGGACCTTGAAAATATTGGGAACTGGATCACCAAAGGCCACCCTAGATTACTGATGTTCTACATAACAATTCTATAACTGTTATCCTCGATGAAATTATTCAGATTCTGAGAACTGGGCTCCTGTCAGTTACTGTGTCCTATGGCTTGTTGTGGTTGTTGAGGCAGATTCTAGGGCCAGGCATGCCATCGAGGTGAGGAGGTTGGGGTTTCTTTGGATGAATGGTGACTCTCATGGTGAAGAACTGAAATGTAGCTCCTACTAGGAGAGGGAGGGAGTAGAGAGGTAGTCCCGAGACAACAATCCAGACCAGGCACTGAGATATGCTTGTGAGTGGAACTCTACAAGAAGATTCCTTTATTTGGGCTCTGGAAACAATTATACAGAGCATTCATGGTTTTATCTTAGTTTTCATTTTTGGGTAGGCTATAAACAAATTGAACACAAAATTCAAAAGCTACACAAAGGGTATGCAGTGAAAGAAGAAAAAAGCTTTCCTCTCCTCCCCCTCCTGTAGCCCCCCAGTTCTCCCCAGGAGCAGTCTCTGCTATCAGCTCCACGGGTATCTTTCCACAGACATTTCCTCTAATCAGCCTTCAACCTCGAAGAGAGAATGTTACACCCAACAGCATTATCAATGGTGCTGTGAGGAACTGAGGGGTGAGGCAGTGAAGGAAAGTACGGTCTTCCCAGCCTACACCCTCCTCTGAAGCCAGTGTGACCTGGGGTGAGGGACAGGTAGTTGTCCATAACTTTAAGGTCGTACCAAGTACCAGGGTCAGCAGAAGCCCACGGCATGGCTTGGGGGGAGCCATTAAGAGCTACAGTAAAGGCGCAGGTCGCAGAGTGCACTGACACTAACCTGATGTCAGGCTCCAACTCTGTCTCACTCTGTAAGAGGTCCCACTCTTACAGGAATGGAGGCGAGATGCTTGGCAAAAATATGGACCAAATCAGGAACCACCATGCCCCGCCCCGCCCCCCAAATGATCAGCATTTTTAAACTGCAATACAATTATTTTTTCCACCACCTTTGACTTCTGTTGGATCTCTCTGTGCTCCTCCACTCTCCTTTCAACTCCGTCTCTCTGCTGTTCCACCCCATCCCCTTATTAGGTCAACCTGTGTATTTTCTTCATTACTGTGTCATTTATCTTTACCTCAAGAAGAGTGCAATTTTAATAGAAAAGAGAGTTCTCATTTGACTCTCTAATGATACAATTTTGTGACTATTTAAGGCAAGTCATTTAACCTTCTTGAACCTTAATTCCCAGGCCTGTAAAACTGATGACTACTCACATATTTCCCAGGCTTGCTGAGTAAAGCAATTATAAAAAACTCAGCAATATAAAAAATAACATAGAGAGGTTTGCTTGTCATGGGTACTTCAGAAACCTTTGCTGGGAAGAAAGCTGCTGATTCCTGCTTTGGGCATTACGGGTGCTGAAGACGGGGAGATCCAAGGCACATTCTTAGCACAGAACAACTAGGTCTAGAGAAAACGTGTGGTCGGAGATTCTGCTGGTCTCACAAGAGGGGCTGGAGTCTGTGCCATTATTGAGTGTGGGGGGCCTGGGAGCTCTGTAGGGCTCCCAACCACTTCCCAGGCCGCTATTTCTTCTGCAGGAGGGTCTCGCCTCCTTTCTGGAGCTCAGCCCGTGGAGTAAAGCACACGCTCCTCTCTGGTAACTCACAGTGTCCACGCTGCCCGCTTTGCTTCTTCCAACTCTTTTTCAGGCTTTTTCTAGTCTGTGTCCTTTCTGTTCTCCTAAGGAACTTAGACTTAAAACACGTAGAAATCTGAAAAGACTCCTTTTCTCTGCTTGGTGCTACTCCAGCTTCTTCCTGTGATGAAGGTCTCATCTGGTGTTTGAATAGAGGAAAGGGTCAAAGCAGAAGAGGAAATACTGGGGGAAACCGTTAATATTTCAAAAATACTCTTGTGATAAAATTTTGCTTTTTTTATCGATCATAAGCATTAACAAATATTTAAAATTTTAAATTATAAGTTTTAATAATATATTACTTAAATTCTACGAGGGCATGGGATTTGTAGTGTTCTTTTGGTAACTGCTGAAGCTAGCTGCATTAGGGCCAGCTTTGTAGGAGGCCAGTGAGAGAGGGGCTCTGTATCGAAGATGACTTTAGGATCCTCAGCATCTTTTTATTGGTGTTATCAATAAGACCTTAGTAATATAAACATAAATTAGACGGGTTTATTTGAGTTTCTGTCCCTGTTTATATTGAACAAAGAAGTTCTATTATTATGGGCTCTCTAAGATCCTGATGCTTTCTGAAAAATCAACTATGTACCCCCTATACTAATACAGTTTACATTTGGGTAGATAACACCAAATAAGAGCTTCATAAATATACAGACATCTGGGGAATACAAGCAAAAAGACTCAGTCTGCTGTGTATAAAATGTAGTTTGCTTGCCCTGGGGTAACATCTAGTGCACTAGACTTACGTCCAGTGGTTCACGTATACATTCACATGGCACTACTTAGATTGCATGTAACATGGCAAATGCAAAGAACTGAAAATTCTAGAATTTTACACAGAATGAACTTAGAGGTGGCAAACTTGTTGGAGGAGGGGTGAGGGTATCAACTGAATTATCTTGAAGCAGGGTTTTCATAGCAAACCACAAGATTTTTCCTTAGGTTGTGTATTTGGGCCAGTGGATATTGGGTGTGTGAGGAAGGACTAAAGCCCCACGCCCAGCCACCCTAGAGCATGAGCAGTGATCCAGGTACAGGCTTGGAGGTCTGATAGGCCTCGCTTGCTAAGTGATCTTAAGCAATTTACTTCTCCAAATGTTCATTTCTCATTTGAAATATTGATAACCATTTCTACTTATTAAAGTTCTTGTAAGGGTTAGAGACAATATAAAGTGGCTGGCACACAGCAGGTATTCAGTAAAGGTTAGCTATTATTAATATTATTGCTGCAAAAATGTTCATGAGCCCAAACAAGATGATTACTTAGGAAAGATAGGATTAAAAAAATAAATAAAACAAAACTTAACACCAACAACAAATCACTTAGCTTGCAATGACCGTCCTTTCGGGAGTTTAAAAGCTGATCATTGCTTGATTCCATGATATTACTCTTCCCCAGGCCCCACAAAGTATTGTGTGACATGTTTATTAGTTTAAGTGATTTCGCTTCTTGAGACTTTAGAATTTTGTACCACCCTTTGTGCTTCTGAAGATGCTCTGGGGAGTTACAAAACCAGGACTGAGGTTTCCTTTAAAATATTAACAAAAAAGCAAGTAAATAAAGTATCTCTCCCTTCCTAATGCAGGCAGAGCCAAGATAACATCTAATAAATGGCTGGCTTCATACCAGGCTGACAACAGCAGGCTGTTTATCCACTTTGCCCTTTCTCTCCGTCTTGCTTCCCTGTCCCCACCCCTCCCATAAATAAGCACTGGAAATTAAAAGCTGCAATTCTACCCAAAGCAATTGTCTTGGTGCATACATAGGACATTCCAAAGGCAAAACAGAGAATGTACTAGCGATAAGAAAAGAAGAAAAACTGGAGAGTGAGGACCCGTGACCATAGGATTTGAGGAGTAGCTCTGGACAGAAAGAGACAGAAGGCAAACGTTGAAGTGGGTTTGGGACGTGGTGGGACATGGTCGAGGAGAAGGAATAACTGAATATATACAAGCCAGCTCCCCCTCCTGACACCCAGAGGGCGGTTGGCTTCACTGGTCTCAACCTCAAAGCTGCTTCTCTTGAATGATCTTTCCAAAAGCATAAATGCTGGCTGAAGACACAACTCCTGCACTAGCGTCGATGATAACTCTCACCTGAAAATGTTCTAGCTACCTCTAGAAATCAGGGTTTCACAGGAAACTTGAGTGTTCAACTCAGTTCTTCTGTTAATGATTTGGGGGATTTTGAGGAAATTGCTTTACCTGTTTTGACCTCAATGCCTACCTTTATATTCTTTTATTGGATGAATACTTGTGTAGTACCTACCCGAGGTCAAGTATTATGATAAATCCTGATGACAACATGGAGAACAAGAGAGACATGGCCTCTGACTTTATGATGCTCATTGTATAGCGTAAGTAGACCAAAACCAACTAAATTAAATAATTATAAATGATGGTGAGTCCAATGAGAGGTGAAGAAAGAACGTTCAGCATGGCGACTGAGGCCCTAAGGCTGGGGAGCTCATGAGTGTGAGGCTGACAGTGGAGGAGCCTTGGGACAGTGGCAGGAGGCGAATTGGAGAGGCCACCCATGGGGCGGTGCTGCAGGCCGTGCAGGCGTGGGGAGGCCAGGCCATGGAATTCACTGGAAGAGCAATGGGAAGCCCCTGGGAATTCAAGCAGAGGTGAGATGACCCATGTATGCTTATGAGTGTGCCCACATTCCTGTCGGTATGAAAGTTCTATTATTCTGACTATCCCTTTCAAGTATTTATGGCCCGAGTAGTCCCTTTAACATAAGAGAAATTTCTGTACCCCATACATATGTACAAGCAATACGTTTCAATAAAAAATTAATAATAAAAAAACCTGAAGGATAGTCCTTGGATTAGGAAATCCCTTTCTAGTTCCCCTCTGACCTCTCCTCCCACCTTCCCCATTCTCCTGAAATGTTTACTTCTCTACCATGATGATAAATCCCCACGTCTGCAGTTTCTGGCAACTCCCCTCAAGTCCCACATCAAGGTGAAGCTCTTGTACCTACTGACTTTGGATGAACCAGGTTCCAACTTGTCTTCAATTCCTTGTAAACCTGGAGTGTCACCTGACTGAAGCCTCTAGCCTTAGCATGCTAAACCACAATCACTCTTCTCCATGAAATCATTTACTTTCCCATGTAATTTGCTTGAGAACTGTTCGATAAATCTCCTTGTCAAGGAAGAGAGAAGGTACCCAACAAACATCTGTATTGTGCCTGAGTCTCCCACAATGATAAAGTTGTTCTCTCCAAATTACGGCCTCAGTAGACAACCTAAACCCTTTAGGCTTAAGTGTTTTAGGATATCCAGTGAGATCTCAGTGAACACCACATGGCAGGGAACCACAATGCCTATTTTTAAGCAATTTAACTCATGGGATCTGAGTGAAGAACTGGTGTTTCAAGACCCCATTTTTCACAGAAGTACATGTAATTTCTTCCTCATGTCTTGACTTAGCTTGGCAATGTTCTGCAGCTATTGTGCAGCTTTTGTGTTTTACAGTTTGACACGAGAAAAGGAGAATGGACGGCTGGAATACCTACAGATTTCTTATGGATTGTGGGTACCCAAAGTCCAGCAGCTGGTAAACGGCTTTAACATCCAGAATCTCTTTTTTTGCTCTTGTTTGCCTGAAGAGCCATAAATGTCAGAGCCCTGTAACTACCTCACAAGTAAAGCCCCTTGGTAAGCCAGTAAGAGCAGGCTGGACGCCGCTCACGGTGAGCATGTTAAGACTTCATTATCTCCTGTTCCTGTGGCAGCGCGAGGAGGAGCTGAAAGAGGCCTGCACGGCTTGCAGATGAACTGCATTTTTAAAGCTTAGTTGAAAGATATACTTAGCATTCAACTGAAACCTGCAAGTCAGATGAAAGAGTTATTCTCATCAAGCTTTCCTATAGTTTGAACAATTTGCAATAATAGGATTGGATTGTTAGGTCACAAATGAGGACAATTATAATGCATAGACCATCTTCTAAGAATGACTGTACTCATTGAATAAGAATTAAAAGCAAAACCTCTTTCCCTGCCTTTGACATTTACTCTCATCTTTTCTAAAAACTCCCACTCTACCTTTTCCTGTAGGATTATGTCTAATGGGTGGTTATTTAAAAAATTTCAGTCTCTTTGAATTATCTGTTAGTTTTTGTGTTTTGGTTTTTGTCCCCAGAATGTTAAGTCCTCCTGGCAAAGTCTTACAATCTATTTTCCTTGAACCTGTAAGAACTTTGTTAACTTGTGATATGGAGTAAACCAAACATTTGTGTAGTGTCTGTCTGCCTAGGAGATAAAGCTGTTCTTGCAGTTAAAGTCCTGGAAGACATCAATAACCTCCTTTGCTTTAGGCATTTCAGGAGAGTTGCCAAAAATAAAATTAAAAGAAGAGTGAAAAGAGAGAGAAAAGAAGGAAAGAGGAAAGGAAGGAAGGAAGGAGAGAGGAAGGAAGGAGGAACACACAAGACAAACTCTAGATGTGTGGAGAATATCAATCTTTTGAAGAAAGAGAATGAGTGTACTCAGGCAAATTAGTGTCTTGAAGAAAATATTGATACAGAAATAAACATGTTGACTGTTTTTATTCTTCAGCAGTAATATGACAGCAAAAACTCTTCAAAATAAATTACCTCTGGCCAGGCCTTTTAAATAAAAAGTACATCTTGATCAAACACAGCAATTTCATGATTTTTCTATTTTAGTATGATGTATAGCTGTGTGTTATATTCTTCTAAAAGAATAAAAGCTACTGACTAATTCCATTAAATTAATAGAAAAAAATTAATTTATAATAATGTCTTTAATTTTTACCAAAGATTATGGAAATGGCCAGGCCTAATTCTAAATTTTAATAGATAGTTTTTCTAAATGTCATAAATCTAAATATCTAAAATTCAATTTTAAAGGCTTCTATAGATCACTGAACTTTGCTCAAAACTCTCCTCAGAGTTATGCCAGTTTGTAAACTGTTCTCAAAGCCACAATGACCTACTTTGATGTTTGAAAGTCTTTGCTTGAGCAACAAAGGATATATTTTGTAAAAAAAACTCATATTAAAGAACATAATTATTATAAGAAAATGATTATAAAAGATGACTTATTTATTGTTTGATAAATTCTAGTTTTCTGTTACTGTGGAAATGAGTCTTGTTTTCTTCATTTTCTGAATTAGATCCTCCTGTACATGTAACGTATGGTGACGGGGCGCGTGTGTGTGTATTGTGGAGGGGAGGAGAACCCGAGCCTAAGTAATCTGTTTTATTTGAAATGAAAAGAGCACACTGCAACTCATGAGATAGTTATACCTGGAACAGCCAAACTACTGTTTCCCGTATTTAAATGCCCAGCAAGTTGACTTGGCTGCTATTTGTAAGCATAACATAGCATGAATCTAAGATAACCAACTTGAACTTTTTGGCACTTCAACTTACTTCTTGGGTAATTTCCTAGGAGAGCTCTTAATTAAAGGCATCCCTCTCTTTTCTTTTCCCCTCCTCTCCTGTTCTTCTTTGATGTCCGCTGGAGCAGAATTGGGGAAGACACTACTACATATGCATCCAGTTTCAGCTGACCTGCAGCCTGCTTTTGAATTTAAAATTAAATCTTCACACTGGTGCTGTCAGCATTTTACCGAAATACTTCATTGATGTGCAAAACTTATTTACTACAAACAATGCGTGGTGAAAAGATCACAATCTGGGAGATTCAGATCTAACTTCTGAACAGAGAAAATTGAAGGGTCCCCAGAGGTGTTTTCCTCTAATAGCATCAAAACCATGTTGGGAGTGACCAGAAAGGCTGTTAGTTGTTGCAGGAGTCCTGTGTCAAGTTTGTTTCAGAGGAGCATAAGCCAAGGGGCTTTTGAGCTCCTTTGTGGACAAGATTCTATGATTCTGATACCTGAAAGCTCTGGAATTCTGCAGAAGCAGCTACAAGAATTTCTACATTTTTTTCATAGTGCCCCAGGACAGTTGAAAGTGACTGGTACTCCAATTCCTAAGTAGACTAGGGATAAAAGAAAGAAGAAAGGAAGAGAGGGAGAGAGAGAGAGAAAGGGAGAAAGGGAAAAAGGGAAGGAGAAAGAGGGACAGATAAGGGAGGAAAAACAATGATAACAGAATTTTAAAAAATATTTAAAGGCCAAAAGTATGGTGTGCTTACTACTGAACACTTTCTCCACTTATATATTGTGTGTGTGTGTGTGTGTGTGTGTGTGTGTGTGAGAGAGAGAGAGAGAGAGAGAGAGAGAGAGAGAGAGGGGCTGACAGACAGACAGAAAGAGAATGGGGACACTTGGCTTGACCTTTAATCTTTATTCCATTTGCCTCACCCAGCCATCGTTAAATTAGCCCTCCTCTTGAAAATTTCCCCTACTTACAAACCAACAATTTACCACCTTCATCCCCCTGACCTCCCACCATCCTGCCTTCTCCAATCCATCAAGAACCAGTGTTCCTGCTGCTTGTTCTTAGATTGTTCTTTGAGAACTTCCCTGACCACCCTAGCCCAGAACAGCTGCCGTCTTGGTCTCCCACTGACTGTGTGAACTAGCCATTTGGCCTACATCAATGACAGCCTGGTGGTGCCTTATCTTTTCCCACGTATATGTCTTATCTGTCCAGTTAGATCCAGGACTCTAAAAAGAGCAAGAGCTATTATCTTTTGTTTTTGCTTTGCTATTTTTTTAAATGTATGCCACATAAGAGCATAGCACAGTGCTTTACACATAGTAGTAGGAAGTCAATAAACATTTGTTGATTGATTGGTTAATTAAACAGTTGAGAATATAAAATATTTTTCAAGATGACTTTTTTGGCTAAGAGCTATAGTCGGTTTAACAATCTTGATGAGCAAGAATTTTTTTAAAAGTTTTATTTTATTATTTTATTTTATTTCTTTAAAAGATGACCGGTAAGGGGATCTTAACCCGTGGCTTGGTGTTGTCAGAACCACACTCTCCCGAGTGAGCCACGGGCTGGCCCTGAATTTTTTTTTTTTTTTTAATGTAGAACTGAACTCCATCAAGTTTCAAGAAGATAATTCTACCTTGCTCTTTCAGTAATGCCTTACATTTAATAGACTATCAACCCTAGCTGTAGTATCCATTTCAAGTAATGTATTTTAACAAAAGAGAATTTTAGAGCTCTGTGTTGACTGGATAGAAGGAAAGAAAGGATTCAGTTGCTGGTGTAGCATTATTTGTGCTTTTACAACCCTCTCAATATATCAAAATTTCCTTCTTCAAATTTCTTTCCAGCAGCACCATTTTCACAGTAGCTAGAGAGCCACTGAAGACTAATTTCCCTTCCTGCTGTATTTTTACCCAGATCCTACTGTTAGTTTAGATTAGAAGTCAGGGGGTATTTTTTTGAATCCTAGACAAGTCTGAAAATAGAGTTTGTCACAACAAGCAGTAATTACAGAGCACTTAATATTTGTAAAGTGCTTTCCAATCTTTACCAGTTTGCCTTTGAAATGGTATTGTTGATGTGGGCTACTTATCTTCTGAATTTCCAGATGGAGAAAGGGGCAGAGAGGTTAAGTGGCTTGCCTGAAATGTAATAATACGTTACTAGCAGTGCTCCAGTATTAATGCTCCACAAGTTCCGAGTGAAAAACGTTATCCATATTTCCTTTCTAATTTTGAAGGAAAATATAATTCTAGAGCTATCCATTAGCCACTGTTTTGCAGGATGTAGAAGTATTTAGTTTGCAGTTTTTATTAAATAAGAGATTAGAAGGTACTTTAACAAAATAAAACTGACTAAAGAAGTTTTAGGTAACAGTGCATGAGGAAAATAATTTTGTGGCATAGAGGTGTGTAGAAAGCTACAAAGAACTTTTTCACCCCAGTAGCCAAGTAGCTGAAACCTCAGTTTAAAAGCTAACAATAAAGCTGTCCCTCGCTAAACAGTTTTTAGGCAGTTAAGACTTCGATCTTATTTGAGATGATGTATGCGTTGAGAGAAGGAAGGGATGGGTCAGCCTGTGCTGTGGGGGGGAAGGTGCTGGTGGAGGTGGCCCACCCTCACTGGACCTCAGCTTCCAGAGGCCAACTTCCAGAGACAATTGTCACTCCTGAACTCGAGGGTGACTTGGAGCCTTAGATTTTGTTTTCTTCTCTAGATCCATGTAGGTGGATCTTACCTGCTTTGCCAACAACCAAAGAAAGCCACCTTGAGATGCTATTTCACACTGAGTAGGCCTCTTATGCTATGATTGGTTCCCCTTTTGGAAGGAGGCTGCAGCCGGAGGAGGGCAGCTACTAATAAAATTGATTTTTACCTACGTTAATTGCTACCTCTATTCCTATACACCCCATTTTCAGTTCGTGGCTCACCTGCATGTGGAGCAGGATTATGTGCCTCTAATTTAAACATCATCGAGGGGCCGGCCCAGTGGCGCACTGCTACAGTGCGCCGCTTGGGAGCGCTGCGGCGCTCCTGCTGAGGGTTCGGATCCCACATACAGACCGGCCGCTCACTGGCTGAGCGAGGTGCGGGCGCAGCACTGAGGGTTGCGATCCCATTGCCGGTCCCGGTCCGGTACGGGCACGACACTGAGGGTTGCGATCCGTTGCCGGACACGAAAAAAGGAAAGAAAAAAATAAAATAAAATAAACATCATTGAGGAAGCATCCTATCAAGCCGCTCATCAATACTGAAATTCTGTCCCACAAGCCAAATAGAGCCAAGGAATCCCACCCCTATCAAGCCCACTAGCTAAGAATCACCATGACCAGGTTTTAAGGGAAACTCCTCCTTGGTAGGGCTCTGGAAAACAAGGATGGATAGTTTCTCTCACCCTTCCTCTACTCTATGTATCAAGATATGTTTTAGAAGGAAGAGAGGTTTGCATACCTATTAAGGTCTCCACAGCTGAGATATTCTTGGCCCCATCTTTGGAACTGCTCACCAAGTACGTGTTTGCAATCCTGATATACCTGGGGGAGAAAGATCAAATCAAGGAGGCCACAAAGTCGTTGAAAATTGACTTCTAGGGAAAAGGTAAGTGCTCTTATATGAAGTGGCCAGTCTCTCTCATTCTTTGAGAAATGACTTTTTGGCTACCTTAGACAAATAAGTTCATAGTAATCCTAGAATTTATGTAAAAGGAGTTGTCTTCAGCCTTCTGAAAACTACATTCATCTTATGCCTGTATAAAGCCAAGGCTTTAGAAATTTGGCCTTTGATCCCTGTTAATATGTCAGTTAAAGTCTAAAAGACTTTATAATCTTAATATTACTTATTTTTAATGAACTATAATTTTTCTTTTTTCAACCATATCATTAGAGGCATATTAAATTAGAGGGGACTTTCCAGCCCCAGGAGATATAAAGTTAAATGAAAAAGTCATTTTTGGAAGTGACACCACAAAGCAATGTCACCATAATAATCCAAGGTGAATGTAATCAGAGAAGACATTTCTCTTTCATTTCACAGCTGACATGTTTATTACCTATTTATTTCACTCTGTCCATCTCTGGAAAAAGCTTGACATTAAAGATGTTTTTCCTTTTTTCTAAAGCATACCTTTGGACTTTGAGGAAGAAACTGGAGAATTCAAGATGGGGCATTTGAATATGTGTACACTAATAAAAACCAGAATTTTCACCTTTTTGTATCATTTTTAAAAATTCCTTTTATGGACAGCACCTAGGATAAGGAAGTTAGTTGGGCTTCTGCATTAATAGCAGAAAATAATAATAGGTGACATTTGTTAGGTACTGTCTATGTGAGAGGCAGTAAGATAATTACTTTACATGTAATATGCTGCACAAGAGCCCTATGATAATACTAATACAAAGCCTATGATAATACTAGGCTATTATTATCCTTAGTGAGCAGATGAACGTGACTGACTTAGTATGGTTAAGTAAATCGCATGTGGTCACATAGCTCATAGGAAATAGAACTGGAACCAGAGCTTGGGCAATTTTATCCAGAGCCAGGTCCTTGGCCCTTCCACTAGGTGTATCTAGGTGCTGTTTGTGGGTTAACACCTGCAGGGGTAAAAAAAAAAAATGCTTTCTCATAACTAATAGGCTGTGTTGCACTATTTGCTGAGAACTTGCTCTTTGTAGAGTATTAGAATTCATAAACTCAAGAAAAAAGTATGTCCACGAAATAATATAAAAGAAAATAAAAATTTATAATAAAGGATATATGTATGCCAATGGGCTGAAAGGATCAAGGATTTTGGTGAACAAAAATGATTATTTTCTTAAAATCTTGAAATTACTTGTTAGAGAAGAAGTGTCAGCCTGCTAGTCTCTAGTAGTATTAATAGGGAGGCATAAGTCTCTCCCCACTCCTCACCAGTGAAATGATTTCAGGAAACCATGAGGAGTTTCTAACAGAGGCTACTACCTTACAGCTAATGGTTTAGGGACCTTAAGAATAATATAAAACAGTAGGAAAGTTAAGATTTGAGAAGTAATTAATATGTTTAATAGATTAAATGAGATTCAATGCAGGTATAAATTAGATATATATGTGTAGAAAAAAGTTAATCTTGATCCCTACCTCACACCATACCAAAAAAGCAATTCTAGATGTGTTATAAAACTCAATGTAAAAGAAAAAGCAATAAAAATCAATAAAAATCCTAGAACATAACATACGAAAATATGTTTGTTACTTGGAAGTAGAAAAAGACTTCTTAAACAGGATAAAAAAAATACTAACAATAAAGGAAAATATTAATGTATTGGACTTCAATAAAATTAGGAGCTGCTATCTTCAAAAAACACCATTAAAGAATAAAAAGTCAAGCCACAAAAACGGGAGAATATATTTCCAATGCATAGAATACACAAATGGCTCATAGCCAGAATATTAAAGAATTTTTATAAATAAATCAATAAAAAAAGACAGACAATCTAGTAGAAAAAATGTGCAAAAAGGTTGAACAGAGAAGTCACAAAAGAAGATACCCAAATTGTCAATAAATAATTAATAGTCATTGGGGAAATACAAATGTAATTTCACTGTACCTTCACCAGAATGGCTAAAATTAAAAGGACTGGCAATAACAAGGCCTGGCAAAATGTAGAATAATATGCACTTCTGGTAGGTGTGTAAGTTGGCACAATCACTTTAGAGAGTAGTTTGGCAGTATCTCTTAAAGCTGGGCATGCGTATGTCCAATACCAAATGATTTCACTTCTAGGTACATACCTAATAGAAATACATTCATATGTTTATGGGCCCAGCATGCTTCCGCTGCGCCACTCTGAGGACTACATTCATATGTTTAAAAAAGACATGTACATGGGCCAGCCCGGTGGCGCACTGTTACATTGCGCTGCTTGGGAGCGCGGTGGCGCTCCCGCCCAGGGTTCGGATCCCACATACAGACCGGCCGCTCACTGGCTGAGCGAGGTGCGGGCGCGACACCGAGGGTTGCGATCCCGTTGCCGGTCCCGGTCCGGTACGGGCGCGACACTGAGGGTTGCGATCCGTTGCCGGTAACAAAAAAAGACAAAAAGGAAAAAAAAAAAAAAAGACGTACATAGCAGCATTATTCGTAATAACCAAAAACTGGAAACAACCTGATTGTCCATCAACAGGAAAATGGAGAAATGAATTGTGAGACATTCATACAATGATATACAATGGAGCAATAAAAAGGAATGTACTATGGGCACATGCAGCAAAATGGATGAATCTCATAAATGTAATGTTGAGTGAGAGAAGCAGACAAAAATGAATACACACTATAAGATTTTATTTACATGAACTCCAAAGATAGGCAAAACTTACCAAGGGTACGAGAGTGGAAATCAAGATAATTGTTATATAGCATCATCTCACCAACTCTGACTAATAAACTATCAAAAATGCCACCTTCTCTCTGGAGCTTTACCTGATATTCTCCTTTTGCAATTACGAGGAGATATTATTTGTGTTTCTATTTAGCATTTATATCATTCTGTCTTGCTTTATAATTAGGTTTTTAAAGAGTGTCTGTTTCCTTCTTGTATCACTAACCCCATTCCATCACATACATACACAAACATCATTTACTCACACACTACCTCATTTCAATAAATATGTTCAGATAATGATAAAGAAGACAGGCTGAGATTATTTAAGGATACTATCAATAAAGTTTGAAAAATAATCTTTTAACTGAAGTGTAATATACCTATAAAAAGTACATAAATCATAAGTATGAAGATCAATTAATTTTCATAAAGTGAACAAGCCCAATGTAATGAACACACAGGTCAAGAAATAGAACTTTTTGGGCTGGCCCGGTGGCGCACTGCTACAGTGCGCTGCTTGGGAAGTGCAGTGGCGCTCCCTCCGAGGGTTCGGATCCCACATACAGACCGGTTCCCGCTCACTGGCTGAGCGAGGTGCGGGTGCAGCGCCGAGTGTTGCGATCCCGTTGCCGGTCCCGGTCCGGCCCGGGCACGACACTGAGGGTTGCGATCCATTGCCGGACACGAAAAAAGAGCAGCGCCGAGTGTTGCGATCCCGTTGCCGGTCCCGGTCCGGCCCGGGCACGACACTGAGGGTTGCGATCCATTGCCGGACACGAAAAAAGACAAAAAAAAAAAGAAATAGAACTTTTTGGGCTGGCCCGGTGGCGCACTGCTACAGGGCGCTGCTTGGGAAGTGCAGTGGCGCTCCCTCGCAGCGCCGAGTGTTGCGATCCCGTTGCCGGTCCCGGTCCGGTACGGGCACGACACTGAGGGTTGCGATCCATTGCCGGACACGAAAAAAGACAAAAAAAAAAAGAAATAGAACTTTTTCAGCACCCCAGTTATTACCTCTCCAAAAGTAACGAAGTCCCCCGCAGCACAAATTATTATGGCCATTTCTCAGAAGTAGGATAGATTCCAGCCAAAATTTAGTTCTGATGTCAAGATTAATGGCATCACACACATAACAAGAGGGTATGAGGAGGTTTACTACAAAGTAAAGCTTTCTGGGGAGAGTAGGGCAGGCCTCCAAAACTGGTCTGAAAATAGCTTGGAAGAGCAAGAAAAGGAGACTGGCCTGAGGTGGCTAGGGGGTGAAGCCAGAGTGAATGTTCCTTCAGGCAGAAAGGGGCTTGAGTGAATTGAACCTCTCCCTATTATCAAAGAAGAGAGCATGCAGTGGATTGAACTGTGTGTCCCCCCACCCCAATTTTAATGTGTCACAGACTTGGTCCCCACTGTGACAATGTTAAGAGGGGAAATCCTTTTGTGGTAATTGAAAGGTGGGGCCATGAAGAGGTGATTAAGTTCATGGTTTAATGGTGGTCATGGGCATGGTTCTGAGGGCTTCAAAAGAAGAGCACATGAGAAGTTCTCTCTTTCTGCTCCAGCATTCTGCCATTGAGATCCCCATGTTACTGCCAGGAAAGAGCCTCACCAGTTGTGTTCCCTTGTCTTTGTACTTCCCAGCCCCAAAACTATAAGCAATAAATTTTGTTTTCTTACAAATTACCCAGTTCTAGGTATTTTGTTATAAGCAGCAGAAATGGACTAATACAGAAAATTGGTACCAGAGAAATGGGGTGTTGCTTATAACCAATACTTGAAAATGTGGAATCAGCTTTGGAACTGGGTGTTAAGGAGAAGCTGGAAGAATTTGAAGGAACAGGCTAGAAAAAGTCTAGCTGCTGGTGGGAGTTTAGAAGACAAGAAAACCAGGAAAAGTTTAGAACTTCTTAGAGACTTATTAAATGGTGGTGACTGGAATGCTTACAGAAATATGGACTATAAAGACCATTCTGAGGAGGTCTCAAATAGAAATGGGAAAGAGCTTATTGGAAACTGGGGCAAAGATCACCGTTGCTATAAACTGGCAAGGAACTTGGCTGCATTCTGTGCACACCCAAAAGTTTCATGGAATGTGGAACTTCAAGATGCTGACCCAGGGTATTTGGCAGAAGGAATTTCTAAGCAGCAAAACATTCAGGAAGCTGCATGGTTACTTGTAACAGCCTACACTGAGTTATGGTGGCAAAAGCATGATGAAAAGCCAGAATGTATAATTAAAAGGGAAGCAGCACATCAAGATTTGGGAAATTTGCAACCATGTGGTAGAGAAATAGAGAGCATTTTCAGTAGAAAAATGCAATTGTATAGCCCTGCTAAGGAGATTAATATAAAAGAAAGGGATTTTCAAGAGAGGGAAAAAAAGAACTTAAAGGCATTTCAGAGATCTTGGAGGCTGTGTCTTTCATTACAGGCCCAGAGGCCTAGGGGAACAGAATGGTCTTGGGGAACAGGCCTGAGACACCCTCCATGGGCTCACTGCCTAGGGCCACCTTGGGAAACTGTTTCCAGCACCAGCACCCCAGCTGCTTTGGCTGCTTCAGCTGTGGCTATGTTGGCAAATATAAGCGGGAAGGCTTGACGGCGTCCATGTGGCATTAAGTCTGTAGGCTTGCAGAATGCTGGAGGAATGCAGGCTTGGGAGCCTCCACCCCAATTTCAAAGGATGTATGGAAAAGCCTGGTGCCCCAGGAAGAGATCTGTCACAAGGGCAGGTGCAGAGTCACCACAGACAGCCTTTGCTAGAGCAATGCTGAGTGGAAATGTGGGGTTGGAATCACAGCAGAAAAACTTCATCAGTGCCATGCCTAGTGGACCTGTGAGAGTGGGACTGCCATGGAGATCCCAGACTTGTAGAGCTACCAGTGTACAGCACCAGCCTGGGAGAATTAAAATATGGCCAGAAACCAGGAAAACCACAGGAGTGGAGTTGCTTGAGGACTTGGGGGCCCAACCTCCAAACCAGCATGCAGAGGACATTGGAGTCAAGGTACGTGATCAGCCAGCTATAAAGATTTAATACCAGCCCTGCTGGGCTTTGGACTTGTTTAGGACCTGTTACTCCTTTCTTTTGGCCTATTTCTCCCTTTTTGGATAAGAATATGTACCCTGTGTTTGTCCCACCATTGTATCTTGAAAGTAGATAGCTTGTTTTGATTTCACAGATGGGACTTTGGACTTTTTGAGTTGAAACAAGTCAAGACTTTAAGGATGAAGTGAATGTATTTTTATGTGAAAAGGACATGAATTTGGGGGAACCAGTGGAATGCAGTGGATTGAATTGTGTCACCCCAAAGTTTAATGTGTTGGAGGCTTGGTCCCCACTGTGACTGTTAAGAGGGTGAGGAATCCTATTATGGCAATTGAAAGGTGGGGCCTTGAAGAGGTGATTAAGTTCATGGTTTAATGGTGGTCAGGGGTGTGGTTCTGATGGCTTTAAAAGGAGAGCACATGAGAAGTTCTCTCTCTGTGCTCCACCATTCTGCCATTGAGACTCCTGCATTACTGCCAAGAAAGAGCCTCACTGGTTGTGCTGCCTGGACTTTGGACTTCCCAGCCTCTGAAACTGTAAGCAATAAATTTTGATTTCTTACAAATTACCCAGTTTCAGCTATTTATGTTATAAGCAACAGAAACAAACTAATACGGAGCACCAAGAATTTTTATCAGCTTGTTCAGATGTGGAGCAAAAGGGATGAAGGAGGGACATGGCTTAAAAGATGTCAGGAGTCCAACATCAAAAAATGGAGTCATGCTACATGTCCATCACAGCTTGTGGGGACTCTGGTTCATGCCATCTTTACTCTAGATTTCAGAGCAACTATTATCCGGAGCATTGCTAATCACTTTAGCAGAGAAAATAAAATAACCAATCTTACACAAGGTCTTATAGCTTCTGTCCAGAAGTGGTATATGTCACTTACACTTATATCTCACTGGCCAAACCAAGTCACTTTGCTGGATCCAAAGAGGTAAGAAGAGGACAACCTACCGTGTGCTTAGAAGGAGAACAGAAATACTTGATGAACAGCACCGTTGTCTACCCCAGGTGGCACTTAAAGGATGAGTAGGGTATTGCTAGGTGAAGAAAAGAACACTGTTGGGACTGAAGGAATAGCATGAGCTGTGATGTGGAGGGGTGGTGGTGAGGTTCAGCCAGAGAATGCCTGGAATGAACATGTGGGAGATGAGGCTAGAAAGGAGGGGTGAGTTTATTGATAGAAAGCCTTGAAAAGTAAGTATTTTGAACTTATGCCATGGGATGAAATGAATGATTTTGAGAGTATGAATATATGTTTTCAGTAAGATGGTTTAGATAATATAAACAAGAAATTAGGAAGCTGTTGTCATAGTCAGGGAAGAACGGACAAAGGGAAGAAAGGAAAAAGTAAAGGCTGGGACCTTTGGAAGTCCAACTGGATATGAGGTGGGAATGAACAGTGATAATTATTCCATTTTTTTCTCTCCTGGATGATTGGAAGAATGGTGGTGACATTTCATAGGGCACAGAGGACAACATGTTGGGAATTAGTAAGTTTGCTTCTGAAAATGCTGAGTTTAAGGTGATGAAAGGACACTCAAGTATGGAGGAAGAGAGACTCAAAAATTATTGTCTCACCTAAGTGCAGAAAGTAATTGGCCTTATAGATCGTAAAATCAACATGCGGTAGGTGACAGCTGAAGTCGTGGAACTGGATGGGGTTGCCTGGTGAAAGACTACAACATTAGGAGAAAAGGAGACTGAAGATAGAACTTTGGGGCACACCCACATGTAGGGAGCATGCCCATCCTATGCAAGCTAGTAAAGAAAATGAAGAAGAATCTATCAGAGACTAAGAAGGAGCACAAGCTTCAGGAAGAGAGAGATTCAAGAAAGATGGGAGTGTTTCTCAGTGTCAAATGCTGTCAATAGGACACCCAGGAGGAACACCAAAAAGATGTCACTGGCTTGACTGTAGAGAGGTGACAAGTGATCTTTGGGAAAGCCATTCTAAAGTGATCTTTAGGATTAGAAGGCAGGAGGATTATGGGAAGAGAGGGGAATAAGCAAATATACATTATCCTTCTGGTAAATTTGAGATTGAAAAGAAGATGCTGTATGTATGGGAAAATAGCATAAGAGAAAGGCAGAGTTTCTGGAAAGTTTAGCTGTATAACTTGGCATACCACCTTGTACACTTCTTGTAGAGCAAGGGTTTTAGTTAAAAATAAATTATGCTTAAATCTAACTACCTCTATTGCTGAGTTCTAAAATATGTTATCGGTCCCTTATTGCTGTGGACAAAGAGAAGTCCACGAGAATGGGCACGGGACTCTCGAGGGGCGAGTCAGAATCAGCCCCAGAACTGTGTCTGGAGTTAGCCATGATCCTAGGTGTGGAAGCTGGCCCAGCGTAAGCCGAGAGCTGCCGGTGGCCTTCTTTTCTACTACATGGGTTGAGTCTGCCTGAGAAAGCGACCAACACTGAGGAAAACAGCTGAGAGAGATGGACTCTAGAAAGAGGAGCGAAGTTGCAATGCTCCCCTGCTTCTAGCTGTGCCTGAAGCAAGATCTGAGTCTGTAGTTTTCCATTGTTTTGTGAGCCAGTCAACCCCCCTTCTTGTTAAAACTAGTTTGAGTTGGGTGTTCTGCCATTTGCAACTAAAGCATCCTAATACATATCAGCACTTAAAGCAATGTACACATGCTCTAAACATCACCTTCTATGTCAAGGGAGAGATTTTAAAGAAACTGACTAACACTGTGACTCTGTGATGAGAAGAAATTCAGAACAGCATTGAACTGAACATTTGTTTTTCTTTAGATTGTTAATAGATTTTGCTGTATGAGTAGGAAAAATGTAATAAGATAAACATTAACTTATGAGTCATCAGTGTACATATTGAGGCACAGCGATGGAGAGCATGTATGTCAGATTATTTCCTCAAATGGAGTCTTTTTGAAAAAAAATAAAGGCATTGCCACTAACAAAAGGATAATATCTTTGGTCTCTTTAAAGGAAAAAATGTCCGTCTTTGTGATATATTTGCAAGGCTCCAAGATCTAAAAGAATCTTTTCCCACACACACGCTGTATAGTCTTCCTTATTTGTTTTTGGATTAGCTCCCAATTCACATCAGACACAGCAAGACCCCTTTTCTCCTTTGTGTGGTATCAGGCAGCATAGATTTGTGTTGTAAATACCCACACTCTCTCTCCTGAAGATTTAGCCTTAACTAAATTGCCCTGGAGACAAGAGATGAGGAATTACTCCTCTACTTGCAGAATTAAAAAAAAAAAATCTAAGTTTCAAAATGAGCAGGAAGAAGCTTGTCCATAATAAATCACCAGCAAGCAAGTGTTCTAAGGAGGAAAGGTTGATATTAATAGAGGCAGCATTTTTCTTTCAGCAGAAAAGATCTTTCAGTAAATTTGGAACTGACAGTCTTGAAAACTTAGGAAACTAAGAATTCGAATGGCATGAACTTAAGAAATGTGTTTTATATACTTGAGCATGTTTCTTCCTCTAATTAGGAGGTAGTTGCATTCAAATGCCCAAATCGTCCACAGCATTTGTAAGCACCACACATCTAAGGCCACAGTTCACTTTTTGTTTATATGTCAAGGAGTTTGACTAATCCATTTAATTATCAATGGGAATAAAAGTATCAATGGGGATAAAAATGTGCCATGACAAAGAGTTGGTCTTTGGACCCTGCATATAGTATAATTATACAGAAATTTTCTTAATGCATTGTCACGCATTAGAGAGAAAAAGGCAATGGCTTGGGGTCAGGAGACTGGTTCCTAAGCCTTGCTTTACTGCTACCAACTTAGAATCTGGAATAAATGAGCTGATCTCTCTGGATCTCAGTTTCCTTAGCTGTTATAGGAGGTTATTGGGGAGGAATCTATTGAGCCTTTGATTGATGTCCCAGTTACTATTGCCATGTAACAAATGATCCCAAATTTACTGACATAAAACAACAATCATTTTATTGTACAAACAGATTCTATGGGTCAGATATCCAGGCAGGGCTCAGCTGGGCAATTCTTTTGCTTCTTGGGGCAATTGCTGAGGTCACTCAAAGGTGCACAACCAGCAGATAAGATGGTCTGAAGTGTTCCGGACAATTTCACTCATATTTCTTGGCAGGGATGAGCTCAGTCTGTCAATGAGAGCATCTGGCCATGGCTTGTCTCATCAGCCTGGTGGTCTCAGGGTGGTCAGATTTCTTATGTGGTAGCTGGCTTTTCCCAGGGCAAGCATCCCAAGAGAAACAAGTGGTTCTGACCTAGACTTGTAAATCACTCATCATCATTTTCACTGTATTCAATTTGTCACAAGTCCGCCTAAATTCAAGAGCAACGGCGATAGCTCCCAACTTTTGATGAGAGCAATGTCAAAAAGAATTTTGCATCCATATTTTAAAACCACCACCCTTACTTGTAAGGTTCCAAATATTGTTTCTCATCATTCTTCTTCAACACAGTGTGTCCATTCCCATATTTCACTCACTCATTCAATCATTCATTCATTCATCAAATATTTTAGTCCCAACTCTGGGTCAGCCATAATGGGTAGCCTACAAAAAAACTGGGGGACAAAATAGAAACACGATCCCTGCCCTGGAGCTTAGAGTCCATGCAGGACACACACATTAATCAAATGCAGATAAGTATACAATTACAAACTCGGCTAAGGGCTAGGAAGGAAAAGTCCAGAGGGATCTCTGAGTGTACATAGCAGAGAGACTCGGTTCAATCAAGGTGAAGAGCAGGCTTCCCTGCAGAAGGAATGTTCACTTTGAGATATAAAGAATGGGTTCAAGTTGGCCACATGAAGAATATCAATACATCTCCACACAAGACTTTCTCTTGTTGCCCCCATTTCTTGGTCTCCTAATTTAGAAGACCCTTTCTTTCCACCGCACTCGACTGCTGCTTAGCAGTCATTCATTTCGGAAATACGGTTTGATATTGAATATGTACATAGCCTCCGACTTGTTCTTGCCCTCTTGAACCTCTATAGTCTCCTGTTTGCTAAATACCATCAGTAGATTTAGTACGGCATTGGAGGCTCTCCATGTGCTGGCTCCATCCTAACTTCCTGGCCTCATCTCTCCTCACCGGGATTCTGTGCTCCAGCCACACCAGCCCACCAACTGTTCCCAGAGCATACATTAGTTTTCATGCTGCTGTGCTTTTATTCTTGCTGATCTCTCTTTCTGAGGTGCTCTTTTCCTTTGTCTCCACCATTAAAATGCTGTTCATCTGCAGGTCTTGCTCAAGAGCCACTCCATCGTGGAGACTTTCCTAACTCCAGGGCGTAGTTACTCTATCCTCTAAGTGTTCTCAATAGCCCTTTATTGATACTTCTCTTCCATTCTGCTTTGCTGGCTGTTTCCTCACTCCACTAAGTTTTAAGATCCTTAAAGACAGGAACTATGTCTTAATCATGCCTCTGTCCTCTAAAGTGCCTATCATAGTGCTTTCCATAGAGTAAGCACTCAATAATTGTTTGCAGAGTGAATGAATGAATGAATGTATATCATTTTGAAGATTATAGGACTATGACGTGCAGGGACCTTTGCTACCTTTTTGCCTACTCAGCATTTAGCATCATGGTCAATATTAATATTTAACTATAAATAAGTTTATAGTTTTTCCTAAGTGCATATTTTAAATACCATTGAACCTATTTAAATGTTTTGTACACAACACTGGTTACATTTTAAAGCACATCCATTAATTTGTATACTCTTTGGAACAGGAATTGTGTCTTCTTTGTATTTGTGTCATTTATTCTCCCACATATTTATTTTATATATAAATCACTGATATAAAATAAAAATATTCGTAAACTATTCCCTAGGTTTTAAAAGTTATTCAGATACTTTTTGTAGTTATTATATACACATCACTGCGCTAAGCAATATGTGAATATGGGTTCATGTCTGTAAATATCTTAGAATTGTGTAAACACAGTTTGTCTTGAATTTGGATATGATATGAAGTAAGTGATATGTCCTGAAAAGTAATAACTGTATCTAGCAAGTCTTTGATATAATGCAATAATCCTTAAGTAGGTCTCAATCTGTGGCTTCAGTATTGCATTATACAAGTATACACTGTATTTGTTTGCATATCGTTTTTCATTGCATTTGAGGTGGATGATAAGGGTAACTATCTGTGTGGAGTGATAGAGCCAACAGGCTGGAAGTAGAATTGATGGTCATAAAATCATAGACAATTAGAGCCAGAAGAGCTGGGAGACTAGTGGGTCCAATTTTCTTATTCTACAGATGAGGAAACTAAGGCTCAAGTTTACATGCTTGTTTTTGTACTTGACAATGCTCAATCTTCAAAGAGCCTGAAATCAAAAAGAGACCTTACAGAGGAATGTAAGCACAGTTTATTGGCTGTTTTCCTCAGAGGGTGTCTTCCAAACAACACTGTTCCAGAACACACCTGTTGGATCCCAGTCAGAGCTTAGTAAGTGCATACTTATTTATACCACAAATGACATCATCCATCCATCTTGGAAGCCACAGCGCTCACCCCCACAGGTTCTCAGCCATTGCAAAAACGTCCCCTGATTTCTTCGACCTCTGTGTGTCTTGGATCCTTGACCTTTAAGGCACCCTGGTGCCAGAATGTCTGCAGCTGTAGGATCAAAGACCCTCTGGGGAAAAATCCATTCTTAAATGAAATGAAGATGGGGTGAGTTATTAGGAAAACCAGCTATGTACCCCAGAGCACTTGTTCATCAGGAAAATGCCTGAACTATATCCCAAGGATAAACATCAAGCCCTAAGACTTAAACTCAACAAAAGTCAGAGACAGAGTTGATAGTAAAGCTCAGGTCTCCTGCCTGCCAATCCAGAGACACATTGCGTCTGCCCTCTAAAAGGATTTGACACAAAGTTAAGTGATAAACATCTTTGAAATTGAGGTGGCATGTAAGGAAATATACAAATATAACAAAATTGTTAAGATAAGAGCAAAAGATAAAGTAAGAATTTAAAAATAAGAGATGGGGTTAGACTTTTTAGTCTTATAGTTGAATCTAAATTCTGTTTCTAGCTTCCTGGTAGGCAAGGCAAAAAGGTCAATGCCCTGGGCTTCATCTAAATTTCGTTATGGAAGAGAACACAGCAATTCAGAGCACCACTTTTCTATCTCTGGAAAAAGTGAGTTGTGGGGGAAATCTTCCTACTCCACCAAAGTGTCATGTATGCCTTGAGGACATGTGAAGATTTTTCCTTGGTTTGCAGCTAAAGTGATTCTCTGCTTCAGTTTCGTAGTTCCCCTTTTAAGTGATCGTTGCTCAAAGTCTGCTCAAAGAGAGTAACTCCATGTTGGTTACCGTTCCCTGGCTGCCTGCAACTGCTATTTCTTCACAGACCTAAGCCAGGAACCAACGGTTAAACTAAACCTCAGAGCATTCTTAAAATATTTTCAAAGCCCTCTCTAGTTATAGATGACCTTCCTCCACTAGTCTCATAAAGCTAGATGCTAGGATATTTTTGCTATCTACTATACTTAGCACGACTTTCAATTCTTGGCCATATTATCACATGCACCCCCTTAAGAGTCCCTTAACAAATAAAGTAACCTGAGTAAAATTAAATCCTTGTTGATTGATCTGAGCTTTGCAGTGCACTCAGCCCCATCCTGCTTTACAGCCCTCTTCTCTGGCTCTCTCCCACCCAGACAATCAAGTCCAGTTAGGCACTCTCTCCTATTTATGGCCGAGCTCTGTATTTTTCCTCCTGTTGTCTGCTATGTCTGTGATAGCACCCATATCCCTATCAGAAGTCATAATTCAACTTTGAACTTATCTTCCTCATAAAATTTGCCAAACAAAGCATGTGAGGGGTTGTGCACTTTAAATTCACTTTTAACACTGGCCTGCATTTCTTTGAGTCCCAGAATTTTAGATATCATAACTAATTGGGGCTCTTTGTTTTGTGAGTGAGAAAACTAAGACCCAAAAAGGTGGAATGATTCGCTTTTCAATCCTTAGCCTGGTGGTTTTTAACCTGTTCACACTTCTTTATGGTATTTATTTTCTGTAATATCTGTGTTTTGTGGATTGGGAAATTTTATTTTCCAATTCATTGCATCTTGTCTCCCGGCTGGCACCCTGGATATTCTTAATTGATAAGTTAATGAACTAAATAAAATAATGTTATCATTTATTTTATATTCTACTTCAACCCCCAAAGAATTAATGAACTGATAAATAAATTAGGGTTACTTTAAAATAAAATTAAGATACATAAAATATTTTGGTCTCTTGATTATTTCAAGGCAGAACTGATAACAGATGAATTTTTTTCATTTTCAAAATCAGTCATCATTATAGCATATCAGTTGCAAATCTTTTCACCTACCAATTCTGATGACTCTTTCTACTGAAAACATTTGATTTAATACTACGATTTTTTTAAAAAAACCATCATAAAGTAAAGAATCTATCCATATAGGTAAATTCCCTCTTCTAGGATGCCAAGTGGGCAACTAGGGTCTTGTTTATAAGAAGTAGATTTATAGAATAGAAAAACAATTCAGTCTTTGGAGGAGCTTCTACAAACAGGAGATGTGAGAAGTGTTCAGAACAAAGAAGGGGTCACCCTACAAAAACAGCAGACTTTGATCTTTCTCCATGCCTAGAGCAAGGTGAAAGGGTAGAGTCTTAAACAAGTCTGATCTGTGTATTTAAATTAAACACTTCCAACATGTATGGGCAAGCGGGAGGGTTATTCAAATGGTAAAAAGTATGGGCTCCAGATTTTGTGACTATACAAATATATTAAGTGTAAAATCAATTCCCTTTTCTCTCTCATAGATTTAACTATAGGAAATAATGAATCCTTAAAAAGGAGTGATTCAATAGCATAAGAATGCAAATTTGGCAGAGTAACAAAACCCCAGTAATTTTGGACATTTTACATTCTTGCCTTTAACTTAAAGTTCCATACTTCTTTCTAAAGCTTGGTTTGCATCCTAACCGTATAATCACTGATACTTTTGACAGATCTTGGGAACAGTGACATTTATGAAGACCCACAACATTAAGAGAACACCCAAGATAATGAGGGGAAGATGTGATGACTAGGCTTGTGTTTTGACTCATTCTGAGGAAACGTATGAGCCCGTCAGATATTTGCTAATTTTTCCAGAGGTAGCATATTTGTCACTGCAAGGTCCATCCTGTCATTGTGCAAGGATTCACAGAAGAACTCCTGATTTGAGAGTTCTGACACCTATTCACTGAGCTGCCACAGTGAACTTAAGCCTGTTGGCAAACCTAGCACAATATCTAGAAACATTGCTCCTAATCTATCAATTCATCATGGATACTAGGAATTCACATCTTTGAGTCATAACTGTTTGATTTTTTTTTTTTTTTTGCAATAGAAACTTCTTGCCCTTGCTCACTCTCTCCCACTGAAGTAAAAGTAACTTAATATTAAGTTTGCTTTGAAATGGACAAAAGAAGAATCAAGGAGCTGTTCTCTTCTGTCATATCCACAGTCTTTGCTCGGTGGATGTGCTAACTCCCATGGGGATTCAAGTGGGGAGCCAAGTAGAAGAAAAGTGACTGAGTTTTAAGGCTGTCTCCCTCAGTCCATTATTTACAGGGCACTCCTGTGGTCCCTAGAAGGGGCATGGTAAAGTAAATAAAATACCCGGTTTCAGGCAGCACCCATCAGGCACCCAGACCCTGAAAGAGAGGTATGAGGTGGAAGCTCAGTTATCCAAATCCCAGTCATGAGCCCAGCAACGGCGAGGCAAGGTGGTTTGATGTGGAGTCTCAGTGTGTTGGCCTAAGCCCTTAAACTTTTCTTGCCTCTATTCAGGTCTCTAAATTGCTCTTAAGGGCTGCAGCAGGTCTGTCTGCATGTGGAGTCCAGGTCAGGTGCTACCATATGAGGAAGCCAGCAGTGCCACTACAATAGTGTAATTTGCACAAAAGCACTTGGCCAAGGTGAGACCTAGCCCTCGGCTCCTGTTCACCAAGCCACATGCCTCTCGCAGCCTGTGCTGGCTCACTAGCAACACTTTTTTTGTAAATCCAAAAAGGTTCCTGTGTGATTGGGGTGACCCTGTCAGGAATCTGATTAAACCCAGGACTCACAATCAGGTAGGTCCTCAAATTTAGACTTCTGGAGATATCCCTACAAGATGTTATTCCCACAGTCATAGAGATACTTAGGATTGAAAGCAGAAGACTGGTTCGTCATTTACTTAATCCTATGTCCTATTATAAGATCACCTGTCACTGGTGGTGTGACATTTGTGTAAATCAGAAAAAGGCTGATCTGAACCAGCTTTGGCAGAGAGCCAGATTTTAATCCCTACTTTTCGCGTTGGCCAACCAGTATGGTCATACCTGGTGCCTCTGCCCGTATGTCCTTTTTAAACATAGATCTGGAAATTATTCTGTAAATGTCAAAATTATATTACATTATATATTTTTGTTTTAGAGTATTAATTGCTTTAATAATGAAAATATCCCACAATTTTTGTAACTAAGTTTTAGCACACCTTCATTTTTAGATATATCAGGACTGTGAAAAAATGGAAGTTTACTGAGTCTCTCTCTCCTTCTTGACCTCTGAGAGAGGGAAGGAGGCAGGAGCTGGAGCTAGGCAGGCCTGACGCCCTCCACCACAAACACTGAGCTAACTGAGGCTGCCTGTCATCTCGAACAATTTTTCCTCCAGGAAATGTCATTGCTTCATTGCATTGCAAGAAAATGATGTCATAGTGTGGGGCCCTGATCCATTTCCTGACTTTTAACCTGAGTCTCCTAACCTTTTTCAGCTGTACTGCACTCAGAGTAAATGAAACACATTAAAATGTAAAGGCCAACGTGTCTTGTAAAGTCTTTCGAAGCCCCAGGGTGGGGTTAACTTCTGCATATATACTAAAAATCAAAATACAGTCTTAAAATAAAAAAGTTGGGGCTGGCTGGATTGCTCACTCAGAGCAAGTGTGGTGTTGGTAACACCAAGGTCAAGAGTTTGGATCCCCTTACTGGTTTCAAATGTTAGTGTGCATAAGATTCACCTGGAGGAGGGCTTCCCAAAACAGATTGCTGGGACCCAACCCCAGAGTTTCCAGTTCTTACAAGTTCCCAGGTGATGCTGATGCTGCTGGTCTAGTGACTACAATCTGAGAACCACTGCCCTATGCTACATACACAGGGCCAAGACATAGAGAATATGAGAAGCAGATCTTGAACCACACCAAGAAAGACCTCCTACATTTAGAGCCACTCAGTAACGAATGGGGTTTCCTCTCTGGAATGGTAGAACCGTAAAGGGCATGTAGGTCTCGGGACATTTGATGAGCAGTTGGCCTAATGGACCTCTAAGGTCTCTTCAGTCTATTAAAGTGCTTGTTATGAATGTCAAAGACAAGAGACAGAGAGGCTGGGACGGAGGGTCCAACTCCCCTGCAGAAGACCCTTCTCATTATCGCCACAATTCAGTGCTTTAATTGTGCTTTGAAGATTTAGAGTCACACCGGTAATGACAATGAAGAAAAGCTGATAAGAATGTTTCCTTAACTTAGGTAATATGAAATTACAGTTTAATGAAACACCACAGAAGAAACAAGAGGAATTTAAAGAAAACATTTATTCACTGCAAATTTATATTTCAGATTTTAAAACTTCTATGACAACAATGATATAATTTCAAATTTTATATCATAATATTAAATCATACAAAATGTCATCAACTAAAAAGGCATAAAATGTGTAATTATTTTAATTTTTATTTCATAAGAACATAGAGGAAAAGAGTTTAAAGACCAAAATTATTTTGTAAATGTTTCAAAATAATAACCACAAATAAGGCAAATTTTAGAACATTGCTCCAAATTTAACGTCCATTCTTTTGACCCTAGGAAGAAAAAAAAAAAATGAAGTATTTATTTCCACAGTTTATCAAAGAAAATAGAGTGCCACTTCTGACATTTAATTTAGCCTTTTTTATGTCACAGGAACTCAATGAAGGATAATTCAAGTAACTGCATCTTCGTACCGCTTAAGGACGACAGAGGAATCAGCAGAGAGAACAAAATTGGTGGTGGTGGAGGGGGGGCAGAAAGGTATAAAAAAGAAATATGTGTGTAATAAAATATCTGGCATAAGCATTAAGCAGTCAGGGAGAGCCATTGCTTCTGTGGGTAAGGGCTGTCTAAGGAAGTGGGAAATCTCTCTGTTGAGCATCTTTTTTGGTCATTCGCTGTTTGTTTTGTCTGGTTTGGATTGGTTTGGGGCTTTTCTAAAATTAACAGAAGGTTAAAGGGCACTTTCTGAAATCTTTGATCAGGAGCCAAGAATTTAAATTTGATTAGAAGTGAGGGGGAGGAAGTAAACATTTCTTGAGCACCTATCAAGTGCCAAGCCCTGCATCAGGCTCTTGCTAGAAATTCTGTCTTTTCATTTGTTCAACATGTGAGGTAGGGGTTATCTCC
Source organism: Galeopterus variegatus (assembly GCF_000696425.1). Classification (NCBI taxonomy): domain Eukaryota; kingdom Metazoa; phylum Chordata; class Mammalia; order Dermoptera; family Cynocephalidae; genus Galeopterus; species Galeopterus variegatus. The sequence goes on along the minus strand of NW_007726383.1, from coordinate 99,568 downwards.
AGTTTTCAAATGAGAAACCTTAGGCTCAGAGAGGTTTAACATTGATTTGCTCAAGGCTACTCAGATGGTAAATAACAGAGGTGACAATTAAACCTAAAACTGTCTGATTTCAAAGGTGCCACTACACATCAGGTTCTCCATGTATCATAAATAACAGTGAAAGCAATTCCTCTCTAACAAACCACTGCTCTTTGGCATGGAAATTCAAATCTACTTTTTCTTTATATTCTTTTCTGGGGATTCTTCCTGGATTCCATGACCATAGTAAATTTTCCATGACATGTGAACTGTTTTTAGATTTAAAATGCCCCTGCTGTAGATTTAAACTATGGCTAGGAAGATATAAAAAAGAAATTTAGTATTGCAACCTGCTATTCTTTTGACCTCCACGCTCCCAATCCCAGCTTTACTGGTCAATTTTTTATTTTTACACTGTGCTTACTACTTTCTAATATAATACACTATTTCATTTTTTAATTATGTTTATTGCTTATTTTTTGTCCTCCTGCTTGAATGTAGACTACACATTTTTTGCTTGTTTTCTTCACGAATGTATATCAAGTTCTAGAAAAGGGATCAGCAAACTTTTCTGTAAGAGTCCACATAATGAACATTTTAGGGATTGTGGGCTATGTGATCTCTGTCACAACTACGCAACTCTACTACTGCAGTGTGAAAGTAGCCATAGACAATATGTAGACAAGTAAGCACAACTATGTGCCAATAAAACTTTATTTATGGATGCTGAAGCTTGAGTATGATACAATTTTCATGTACAAAGAAGTTTTGATTTTTTCCAGCCATTCAAAAATATAAAAAACTATTCTTAGCTTGCAGGCCATACAAAAAAAAAAAAAGGCAGTTACTCAGTTTAGGCCAATACGCTGTAGTTTCCCAACCCCTAGTCTAGAAAATAGTGCCGGTACATAGTATGTGCTCAGAAAATAGAATTTACTGGAACTGTCCCAGTGATAAATATTACATCCCATTGTCCCCATGAATCTCTTACTAGCTCCCCATCCCATGAAAACAATAGCTAACTCAGGGAACATTCCACTCCCCTACCTGGTCCATGGGAATGGCAGCTACTAAACAGCAAGACTGAATTTGCTAGAACACGACTGTCAGCGTTAGAAGGGACCTTTGATAGCATATGATCGGCACTTCCCAACGGGTGCTTCCCATATCCCTGGGAAACCTAGAAGGCCTTCTAGAAAGAAGCTGTTACATCATTAAAAGATCTATTTCAATTCCATCTAAAACATTAGCAATAAAATAATTTGTTTTCCCTTTTAAATAGAATTGTTTGGAAACTTTTTTGGGGGGGGAGGTTGGTTTATTTCTCATCTGAACATTGTTTTGTTCTGTGACTATTTTTAAACTATCATCAACTTTTAACTGTCTACATCACTTAATTTATATAACTAGTCATTGGAAAAAGATAGAAGGTATAAGAAGCACTGATGTTGAAATTGAAGTAACAAAAAGCATAAAAATGAAAATAATTTTGCCAATATGCTTAAGATTATCTTCACCAAATCCCTAAGTTGTATTCATCTGCTCAACACTCTTATGGGATACATCAGCATATATCTCATATTTCTATGTTAAAAAGGAAAAATATATTGAAGATTATATGTGGTTTAGTTTGTCATCCATTGTCAGTGAAGTCTAGCGATATTAACAACGTGTTATTTGCAGAGAAGTGCTGACAAATATTAACCTGATACTTTCTCTCATATCCTTATTTGTTTATTTATAAAAACAAATCAAATGCACTAAGTTCAAACCTTAAATTACATAATAACTTTTCATTGATTTTTGATTGAGTATAACAAATAGTTAAATACAATTCTAAATTTTAGTATGCTCTGGTCTCCAAACTAAACACGATATATGTCACTATAAAATTTGCCCCAAAATTATGCTTTTAGGGGCCGGCCCGGTGGCGCACAAAAAAAAAAAAAAAAAAAAAAAAAAAAAAATTATGCTTTTATTATACATTCAATTAATGTTAATTAAGTAGAATGCCACTTGTTAAATGGGAAAAGTATAAACTTGCCTAACTACACTATGAATATTATAAAGATTATATTAAGTTAAATTTTGTAATATAATCTGTTATAAAGATTATGTAATCTTTAAAAACAACTTTATATGGTAATAAAATAATGAATTTTTTTAATACGGGTTTTTATGAGACTTTATTACTGTGAAAGGGGTTATAAACCAGAGAAGGATGGGAAATACTGATCTAGTCCACTTTGTTTTATAGCTGAGGAAATCGAAGCCTGTCATTTTGTTAGAATTAAGCCTGGGCTTTCTGACCAGCGAGCAAGGCTTTATATTGTGTAACTCTAGGGGGCGCCATTCGTACTGTTGTGGTGCCATTTTCGTGGACGTTAACGAGATAATCCGTGGCCTCTGGAGAAGAGCAAAGCAAAGGCCTCGGCTTTCAATTATGCAGTGCTGAGTCAGTGAAAATCCCTGTCATTAAATCCTGCTCAGACATTTTTCTGAAGTTTTCAATATATTATTTGCAAGACCTCTGAGTTGTCAATCTTTTTTAAACTAAGACACAGGTGAGAAAAACTAACAAAGAAGCACTAATTCACCTAACCGTTAGTGAGATTCTATGTTTTTTTAAACCAGATCTTATGCTGGGGGCTAGGAATCAGAACCACCAGAGGAGGAGAAGCCATGGAGAAGGAAGAAAACCAAAGAGAATGATGCATGCAAGTCGAAGTGTGGGGGTGGGGGGGGGCCTTGGCCAAAGTGGTCAGAGCTTTCAAAGGCTGGGCAGAGGTCAAGGAAATTCAATATCTGCTCAAAAATGTATTCATGAATAATAACATTTTTAGATTAAGATGGGGGAGCAGGGGAAAAAACTAAATTGACTGCATATCAAGAGGAAATTATGTTGAAGCTTGTGATAATTTATAAAGTAAAGAATTACAAAGAACAGTTCTCAGGATACCAACCCTCCCCACCTACTGATCCCTCTTTGGCAAAATATCAAACTTACTTTAAATACATTACAATAAACATTTAGTCTCATTTCCTCTCTCAGTAAGTTGCTATCACCCTTGGTGTGGTCCACCGATTAAATGAAATGCAAATATCCTGGAAAAATAGCTTTCATTTCTAAAACATAAAAGTTCATTTTTGTCTGTGAGAAGCATAAGAAAGATTGTCTAAGAGAAACATGACTTTGCAAGGTCACTCAGAGTAGGTGGGACTCAGGATTGCTCATACACCACCTAAACTGTGTCCAGCGGTCAGGATGCAGTCTAGACTCTGGAAGACCTGGGACTGAATTCTTGACTCTACATCGAGGTGAGAGTCTCAATGTCCTCATTTGTGAAATGGGCATAATGAGCTTCAGAGTATTGCGAAAAATAAAACAGGCCAAATGTCCAACAAATTGTAACTGCCCAATAAATAGCATCTATAATTATTCTTCTATTACCTGGTACTCCTCTGGTCAAAGAGACACTCATTACAGTTCAGCACCTTGTAATTCCAGTGCTTTAACTGGAATTACATCTATGACATTAGGTTAGTTATACGATGTAAGAGAGGAAAAACACTTAAAAGCAATCGTTTTTAGCAAATAATCTATAATTTATGTAGTTATAAGCCCATTGCCTATTCAATGATATAATGAAAAGTTTCTTTAAACGGCAGCATACAAAATAATTCTGGTCGGGTTAATGTGACAGATTGAATATTAGGCAAAGAAAAGTGTTGCTTGAGGTGGTTAAAGTGATCTGGGAATCTGACTAAATCGTGTACTGTCTTACACATATGGCATCTTGAGTGACACAGTAAGGCAGTGATGAGATGCACCCCAGTGACACATCAAGGTGGCTTAGGACAGGTAGAGAGTCACCCTCTCCAGTATTTAAAATCTCCTTTTCTGCTTGCTTCCTGTAGTACTCCCTTCTGAATGCTAATCTTCTCAAAAGGAATGAAGTTGTATTTCAAAATCACAGACTGAGACAGATCTGGGAAGGTCCTCGGAGGTCTCTGGGCTAAATCCTGTGGTCTTAGGGATGAGGAAGCTCAAGCCCGCAGCGACTGATGTGTGTAGGGGTGGACTGCTACCTTGTCCACGCAGTCCCCACTGGGTCCTTGGCCACTCTGGGAGGGGCCCTGTCATGGTGTCATTCCTCGCCTCCCCACACCTTCCTTCCCAATGTTTTTACCCTAATTGCTTCCTCCGTTTCTCTCCCTCCTTTCCTGTGGGAAGTGCACTCAGGCATCAGGCTATTTCCATCAATTATTCTCTTCTTTAATTAATAAAATCTAAAGTATCAAACCAACATTGTTACATTTTAAATGGTGTTGTACTCATATATTAGCAACATTATAATCATTCAGAAATATTCAACAGTGTAAATGAAGTTTTCTTTGCATTCTTTCATGGTTATAGAGAATGGAGGCTTCTGGTTTTTACACAACTATACATCCTTTTATTTTAAAAAAACTTTGTTTTAAATATCTTTCTTATTTGTCTAAATGTAGTATATTCAATATCTGCTCAAAAATGTATTCATGAATAATAACATTTTTAGATTAAGATGGGGGAGCAGGGGAAAAAACTAAATTGACTGCATATCAAGAGGAAATTATGTTGAAGCTTGTGATAATTTATAAAGTAAAGAATTACAAAGAACAGTTCTCAGGATACCAACCCTCCCCACCTACTGATCCCTCTTTGGCAAAATATCAAACTTACTTTAAATACATTACAATAAACATTTAGTCTCATTTCCTCTCTCAGTAAGTTGCTATCACCCTTGGTGTGGTCCACCGATTAAATGAAATGCAAATATCCTGGAAAAATAGCTTTCATTTCTAAAACATAAAAGTTCATTTTTGTCTGTGAGAAGCATAAGAAAGATTGTCTAAGAGAAACATGACTTTGCAAGGTCACTCAGAGTAGGTGGGACTCAGGATTGCTCATACACCACCTAAACTGTGTCCAGCGGTCAGGATGCAGTCTAGACTCTGGAAGACCTGGGACTGAATTCTTGACTCTACATCGAGGTGAGAGTCTCAATGTCCTCATTTGTGAAATGGGCATAATGAGCTTCAGAGTATTGCGAAAAATAAAACAGGCCAAATGTCCAACAAATTGTAACTGCCCAATAAATAGCATCTATAATTATTCTTCTATTACCTGGTTTGATGTCACTGCTATTATTTTAGAGAAAATAGAGATTACAGAAGCGGTATGTCTGGCATTGTGATTATTTTTCTAGATTCTGATTTCTCTACTGACTGATTTCAGGAGACCACATAATGGAATTTGTGCGGAAGAAGTATAGTGGATTTTTACTCTTCCATGGTTGAGTTCTACCTGGATCTACTCAAGGGAATTTAGTTCCCAGAAGCACCAGAAGGATCTTACTTTAGATCGACCTGAGGCCTCAGGCCTTTAGAACAAGAGGCATAGATGAATTAGTTTCAAGGCACATTTATGTTGCTGATGATGCAGCCTTAAATCCACTAGAAGATTTGGGGTCAGTGTATTGCTGCTGATTTGTCTTCTGTTCAGGGAAAGAGGGTCCTCCAGTGATAAATATTCTGCCCCCATATGTTTTTGAATTGCACTTAAAGGGCTTACCTACATCTCTTATGCAAAAAAAACATTTCTAAATTTGTTGAAAAAAGTGAAACCATTGTATCATATGACAAGAGGGAAATATTCTCCTTCCCCCGTTCATTTAAAAAAAAAGAAAACCCACAAAACACAACAAAGAATAATGAAAGGAAAACAAACGGAGCCATTCCAATCTGTGGAGGAGGGGCAAAGTGACTGCAGGGGACAGCTGCAGCATGTCTAGTGTCCCAATTCTTTCCTTTCCCATCGCTTTATTACTTATTGGACCAAGAATGTAGACAATTCCGGCTACGGTTGTTTTGCATTTTCGTTTCTCCACTTAAGTTGTGTGTTGTGTTTGTTTGTCCCCCGCACTGGGAGCTGGACCCGATGGGATCGCTTCAGCCTCTTGCTCTGAGCCTCCTAAGCAGGTGGCTTTCATTCCTCTCCCATCCCCCACCCCTTCCTGCAGGGCCCTGACAGTCGGATGGGCTCACACGCCTTTGTAAGTGTTTATCAAAGTCATCAAACACTTCATGCCTCTTTCAAGCATTTCTCACTGTGATTTCGGCTGGGTACCAATTGACTGAACATCCACACACCTTCACAGTGTGACCTTTAACAAGATGACCTCGATTCTACTAAAACAAGGCGGCACAGGGAGGAAAGAAATAATAGATGTGGTGATTCCTTAGGGGGTGCTTGATTCATTTCTAAAAACATGTTTTTGAATTTATGGGAAAAAACTCTTAGAAGTGAGTATTTTCCACCATAACATGTATTGTTACATTAAGATCTTTTTTTAAAAATTGACTTTATTGTACAATTTGTTACAATACAATACGAAAATTACTATTTTCCCAAATCTTCCTTCAAACCGTTACTTTTTTTTCCTCCACAAATCTTCATGACTTGAATTTTCTTATATGTTCCATATTTACACAAAAGAATATTATTTTTCAGGATGGAAAATGCAGTTTTTAAAAGCATTTTCAGTGTTTTATTTATATAGGAAAGAAGAGGCATGAATCAGCAGCAAACTTTAGAATATTTATTATAGTCTTTAATGACATTTAAAAAATATTGGTTATCACTTTCAGCATGTGGGAAATCTAACGACATAAGTGTGTGGGTTCATTAAATGTAGGAGCACCATGTAGAACTCTATCTGGACAAATGATCCACTTTTCCTTCTAATGGAGTTGTGCACTTTCTGAAATTTTGATAAGTAATACACTTATTTCACTGCTGGAAGTTGTGCCTAATATAGCTGATATTTCTTTCCACATGGTAGCAAAGGTTTGCTCAGGCTACATGTGGGCCTCATGGGCTCAGGCAGTGGTGTGTTTATTAACACAGAACATCATGTCCCATTATGTCAGCCCCTCATCCTCGCTAATGAAATACGATCTGCTGCCATTAAGGATTAAGCGGTGTCAAGTCATCCAAAAAACGCTCACCAAGGAAATGCTGCCTATTAAATTTATCTAGAGCTCTCACCCAAATTAGTGCTGCTTTATGCAGGTGGGGAAACTGAGATTCCGTCCAGAAGTAACACCAAGGGACTCTTGTGCCAGGAAGAGAATTTTTTTAAAGTGTGATTCTTAAACTTCATTGCCCATCAGTACTTCTTGGGTTGTGTGTTAAAGATTCACAGAAACTGAGATTCCGTCCAGAAGTAACACCAAGGGACTCTTGTGCCAGGAAGAGAATTTTTTAAAAGTGTGATTCTTAAACTTCATTGCCCATCAGTACTTCTTGGGTTGTGTGTTAAAGATTCACATTCTATTCCTTCAACCCCAAAGTTTTTGACATAGTAGGGCTCAGGGGGGACCCAGATATCTGGGTAATTCTGATGTCATTGGTCTACTTTGAGAAATGCATTATAGCTGTGTTGGGCCCTATACCTGGCTGAGAAGTCACACACCAAGAAGCTGTGTCCTGAGAAGATGGGCAAAGCAAAACTCTGAAGTTGGAAATCTTTGCTTCTGACCCCAGTTTATCTCTGTTTTCAATTTATTTTTTCCCTCTCCAGGCACTTTAGGTGGCCTCACCATTCAGCCCCCATGGAGCTGACTTTCCAAGCTCTGCATATTTTTTTCCTTCTTTTCCACCTGCCCTCCATCCCATGTTAAACCTAGGTGTTGTAAGTGTCATGCCTAAGGTGACATCCTTAGGCTGGCCTAAGTGACAGCCAGATGTCTAATGAAATACTGCTAACACTTCAGTGTGTGGTTCTCCTAAACATACGGTCCTTTTAACAATGGGCTCTGGACAATGTGGGATGCTCACCACAAGGGAGAAATCCCAAATACTATACTTCCAGATGCCCTGGCAGTACGGTAGGGGAGGTAATCTTAGTTTGCTTGCCTCAACTCTTGGCAGGCCTCCTTGAAAAATCAACTCTGTTCATAAGAATGAACAGGATTTCCTTTGCAGACTTACAGAGAAGTTGAAGAGGACAAGATTGACCACAAAAGGCATTAAGAATGCCAAATCCTTGTATTCCAGCTTTGCTGGTCGGGGTGGATAGTATCAACCTGGAAAAAAAATTGGCTAGTATTTCTCAAATTCATTTGATCCAGATATGATACTAATCTGAATCATAAAGCCAGCATGAGAGTTAGCAGTGGGAAATATCTCTTCCCAAAGAAAGGCTGTTCAACCCACAAAGGATCAGCATCAGTATCAGACTTAGAATTTGGAACTAAAGGTCACTTGTGCTCTTCTCTTAGAGACCCTGTTCCAATCCTCCTGGAGGCCAGAGCCATGCACCTCAGCAGACCAGCAGGGGAGGAGGGTTTGCAGGGACAGTGAGAAGGAGGTCCAGGATGGACCTGGCTCGATGAGGAGAAACGGTTCTGTGTTCTGACCCTGGCCCTACTACTTATCAGCTGTATGAACTGGGGCAAATTATATAAACTCATTAGACTCAGTATCCTGTCTTTATTTTTATTTTATTTTATTTTATTTTCTTGTCCTTTTTGAGACCGGCCGCACTGCACTCAGCCAGTGAGCGCACCGGCCATCCCTATATAGGATCCGAACCCGCGGCGGGAACGCTGCTGCACTCCCAGCGCCGCACTCTCCCGAGTGCATCACGGGCTCGGCGCAGTATCCTGTCTTTAAAATTGGGAAGTACACTGACAGTAACCACTCTATTATTATGTCATTCCTATTTCTATTAGCCCTCCTGAAAAAAGTTAGAAAACTAAACTTGATGTTGGGGTACATGAGCCTCTGTGCTCGAGTAGAAGTAGAAATAGTGGGAGAATTTTTTCTCTGTACTTTCTAGCCATAGAGCATGTATACCTTTCTGAATTCATGGGATAGAAGCTAAATTAAAGTATATTGGACTAACATGAAAAATATTAAGGATGTTGTCAAAATCAATTTTTGCACAAAGCTCCTAGTATTTGCCTCTATTAGTAATTTTTTGTTGTGTAAAATTTAATTGGATAAAATAAAGGAAATTGTTGACTGTTTTTTTTTTTTTTAAAGATGACCGGTAAGGGAATCCTAACCCCTGACTTGGTGTTGTCAGCACCATGCTCCCCCAAGTGAGCCACAGGCCTGCCCTAAATTGTTGACTTTAATCCAACATTGTAAACTGCAAAATAACGTTGCAAAGCATTATGCAAAAATTTAGGTTTAAAATTCAAGGTTGGTTTATCTTAACATATGTTTTCCCAGGGGGGAAAAATGCTACATTCTTATGACTACATTCTTAAACTTAGAACAAGATAAAGGAACACATATTCATTACTTAAAAAAAGTTCAGTGTTTCTTACACTTTATTTTTTATTTTTTTGAAATTATTCACTTATTTTGGGGGGCAGCTGGCCAGCAGGGGGATCACATTCTTATGACTACATTCTTAAACTTAGAACAAGATAAAGGAACACATATTCATTACTTATAAAAAGTTCAGTGTTTCTTACACTTTATTTTTTCTTTTTTTGAAATTATTCACTTATTTTGGGGGGCAGCTGGCCAGCAGGGGGATCTGAACCCGTGATGTTGGTGTTATAAGGCTGTGCACTAACCAACTGAGCTAACCAGCCAGCCCCCTTACACTTTATTTTTAAAATACTTGTATTTTCCAGCTTTTTTTGAGGTATGATTGATGAATAATATAAGTTTAAGATGCACAGCATGATGATTTGCTACATATATATAATGTGAAATGTTTACCACAACAGGTTAGTTAACACATCCATTACCTTACATAGTTACCTTGTGTGTGTGAGTGTGGTCAGAACATTGAAGATCTACTCTCAGGAAATCTCAAGTGCACAGTACAGTATTAACTATAGTCATCATGATATACATTGGTCTCCAGAACTTACTCATCTTACAACTGCAAGTTTGTACCATTGTACCAGCATCTGCCTATTTTCCCCAGCCCCCAACCCCTGGCAACAACTGTACTACTCTCTGTTTTCATGAGTTTGCCTTTTTTAGTTTTCACATGTAAGTGAGATCATACAGTATTTTTCTTCCTCCGTCTGACTTATTTCATTTAGCATAATAATCTCAAGGTTTATCCACTTTGCTGCAGATGGCATGCTTTTCTTCTTTTTTAAGGCTGAGTAATATTTCATTACACACACACACATTTGGACCATATTTTCTTTATCTGTTCATCTGTTGACACTTTGGTTGTTATTGTGAATAATGTTGCAATGAACAATGTCTTGGCTATTGTTACTACAGTTTCAACGAACATGTTCAGATATCTCTTTGAAGTATGCTTCTGTTTCCTTCAGATATTCACCCAGAAGTGAGATTGCTGGGTTGTATGGTAGTTCTGTTTTTAATTATTTGAGAAACCTCCATATTATTTTCAATAATGGCTAAACCAATTTATATTCTCACCAACAGTGCACAAGTGTTCCCTTTTCTCCATATTCTCACCAACTCTTGTTATTTCTTGTCTTTCTGATAATAGCCATTTTATCAGGTATGGAGTGATATCTCTTTGTGGTTTTGATTTGCATTTCCCTGATGATCAGTGATGTTGAACACATTTTTATCTACCTGTTCACCCTTTGTATGTCTTCTTTGGAAAGACATCTATTCAGGTCTTTTACCCATTTTTAAACCATATTATTATTATTATTATTGTTTTGCTACTGAATTGTATGAATTCCTTATATATTTTGGGTTTTAATCCCTTATTAGATGCATGGTTTGCAAATATTTCCTCCCATTCCACAGGCTGCTGTTTCATTTTAGCCATTGTTTCTTCTTCTGCACAGAAGCTTTTTAGTCTGATGTAGTCCCGCTTATTTATTTTTCCTTTTGTTGCTTGAGCTTTTAGTGTCATATTCAATAAACCATTGCTAACACTGATGTAAGGAAGCTTTTTTCCTATGTTTTTTTCTAGTAGTTTCACTTCAGGTCTTTAAGTCTTTGTCCATTTCAAGTTAATTTTTGTGAGTGGTGTAAGATAGGGGGTCCAATTTTATTCTTTTGCATGTGAATAGCCAGGTTTCCCAACACCATTTATTGAAGAGACTATCCTTTCCTCATTGTGTAATCCTGCAATCTCTGTCAAATATTATTTGACTGTACATATGTGGATTTATTTCTGGGCTCTCTGTTCTTTTCCATTGGTCTATTGTCTGTTTTTATGCCAGTACCATAATGTTTTGATTACTATAGCTTTGTAATATAGTTTGAAATCAGAAAGTGTCATGCCTCCAACTTTGTTCTTTCTCAAGATTACTTTGGCTATTCACAGTCTTTTGTGGACCCATATGAATTTTAAAATTGTTTTTTCTATTTCTATGAAAAATGCCATTGGAATTTTGATAGGGATTGTACTGAATCTATAGATTGCTTTGAGTAGTATGAACATTTTAACAATATAAATTCTTCTGATCCATGAACACAGGATATCCTTCCATTTATTTGTCTTCATTTTTCATTAATATATTATTTTCAGTGTACAGATCTTTCACTTCCTTGGTTAAATTTATTCTTAAGTATTTTATTCTTTTTGATGCTATTTTGGTTTTGGTTCTTTTTTTTCTTTTTCTTGCCTAAGTGCTGAGGCTAGGACTTTCAGTACTATATTGAATAGAAGTGGTGACAGTGGATACAATTTTCTCATTCCTATGAATAATTTTTAAAATTGTGGGTTGAGATAAAAATTGCTTGGTGCTACTTACAAACATACATTCATTTATCACATCAACATATTCTCATTCATTCATTCAAAATCAATTATTGAACAAGTATACATGCCAGACACTGGATAGCAAGGTCATACAGGATACAGTGGTAAATAACAGAGAGAGAATAAGTATTTATAAACCAGACTTTCCATTTTAGCATTTAGCATGCACTCCCTCGCTGAAACTTACATTTATGTGTCCATTCTGGATAAGTCTTGCAGAAAGCTTGAGGAACACTGTCAGGGATGCACATAGCAGGGCAAAGCTCAGACACATGTCAAGGGCTTGAAGTGTCAAGTGGTACTCTCCATAGTGGGGTGGGTCCACACAAACTGAAAGAAATTTTGCATATGGAAAAGGAAAGGCAACTGAATAACCAAGGTAATTGCTTCCTGCAACCCCTGAAAACGAGTAGAAGCAATATGGGCCAAGGAGAGCAGATTTCAAGGCTATTGCAAAATGAAATGGACATCCCATAATGCTCAGAAGCACAAAGGTGAAACTAGCTTCCCACTGAAAATAAAGCAGAAACACATTGTCACTTTGGGGATGAGATACTTCAAAAGCTTCTTAGCAATATGAAGAAAGAAAGAGATGCTGGCTGTCAATCTCTCCTACTGGGACATGAAGGAGAAATAGGCTACAACTTTGTCTTTAGGCCCTTGTTTTCTCAACTCCAACCTACACCATAGGAGAACAGCATATCAACCAACTGGGGCAAAAATGAAATGAATTCAATTCAATAAACATTTATTTATTTATCTTCTATTATGTGTAGAGAACTGGTCTGGGATAAGACAAACAAAGATGAGTAAACAGAATCCCTACTCTAGGACCTTGCTATTCAGGGTGTGGTCCATGGTCCAGTAGCAGTGACATCCTGGGAGCCTGGCAGAAATCCAGAATCTCAGACCTCACCCAGATCTATTGAGTTAGAATCTGAATCAGAATTTTAACCAGATCTCCAGTTAATTCACATATACATTAAAGTTTGAGAAGAATCGCCTTAGCTGTGGGAATAAAATTTACAATCAGATAAGGTAATCTTTTTGTATCATGGAATTACCTGGCTTTCTACTGTTAAAATGTAAGATATCATAGATTTGTCATCCTTCTTTAGAGGAAGAGATAACAGGGAGATTGGAAAAAGATCTCAGATTGAGGAGTTGAGAATTAAAAATACATTATTAAAAGTAGAGAATCCATCCCTTCAAGATGAAATTCAGGAGCACTAACACTGGCTCTGTCCTTCCCAAATACAATAATAATCATAAGAACTTGTAGAAAATGTTTGGAGTAGAAACCAGATAATTATTTATTTAAAAAATAGTTTATTGATGAAATCCATCATAGTAAGGCTTCAGTTAAACCAGATTGAATTATAATTGGAAAGCGTATTCTCTAAGTTCCACCCTGAACTGGTAGTGATTTGACCTTCGAACCCACTCTACCATCCCACTCTAGCCTATAGATTTACCAGGTATCTGTGGGTCCACTCTTTGTAAGCCAATAGTAGAAGCACACCAGCTGTGATAGCCTGTGAAAAGAAAATGGAAAAATAACATCCACAATAGAACATACCGTTGCAAAGAGTTCAATTTGTCTCTCAGTTTAACAACTTTAACATGAACTAGAAGGAACAGCAAATGGCTAAATGGATTTACAGCTCTGATCTCCTCGTCAGCCATGAAAGAAACTGTGATGACAATGAGGAAAATAAGCCATTAGTGTCATAAAGACATGATTCATATAAGCTCATTTTTTGATTCTCTACTTTGCCTTTGCCATCACAGTTATAACCCTACTACTGTAAGGTGTCACCGTAATAAAAGCTTGGCTTTATAATTTCTGCCATATGTTTTATTTTGATTAATTGTCTATTGTTCATCTTTCTCACAATCTGCTAAAATTGCAAATGGGAGGAACGAGAATGGAAACCTGTCACAGAACCCTGAAAACCGTCTCAGACATGACACTGTCTTTTGCTATTGGCTTTCTTTTGAGATTCCACAGCCTCAAATCTGCTAAAATTGCAAATGGGAGGAACGAGAATGGAAACCTGTCACAGAACCCTGAAAACCCTCTCAGACATGACACTGTCTTTTGCTATTGGCTTTCTTTTGAGATTCCACAGCCTCAACCTGCTGGTGGGATACACATGCATGATCCCTGTTTCTCAAATAACGAAGATTATCACTAGAATGAATACTGATGTGACGTTTATTGTTCTGGGTGCAGTGGTATCCAGCTTTTTAAAAGAGAGTTCTTTATAGTCTCCGAGGAAGAAAACGCACCCAAAGCACAGAATGAAAATAATTAAACAAAGGAGAATTCACCAGAACTAAGCAGCAGATAATGAAAAAAAAAAATATCTGGGCTCTTTGATTCAGCACCAGGTCTGATGAAAGAGACCTTTGTGGTCATTAAGACTGGAAATTGTTTATTCCCAATCCATATTAATCATTTGCTCTTGACCAAGGGATGTTCTGAGCTTAAGAGAGAAAATCAGGAAGAGATGTGTCTAAAATAAGATATAGAACATGGATAGTTCTAAAAATAATACAATTTGGGTTTTTGACAGAGAAATAAACATGACTGTATGTATAGAATCAACATATTTAAGGGGGAAAAATCATTGCTTTTACAAATACGTTTTTGTGATATGCTGCTTTTGAAGCTCTGGGTCTGGCATATTTATTGTTTTGAGACTTAGCTTTTCATTTTCCTGGCATATTGTATTTCGAATGGTGGATGCAGAGAATTTGAGAGAAAGGTTAGCACACACACATACTCACTTACACAAAACTTCTCATGTAGCTGAGCCTGAAATTCCAGACCTGGCATCTCCATACCATAAAACTCCCATGGATAATAACAGAACCATCTGTAGTCAAAAGAGGTTCCTGTCTTGATTCTCCAAGAGGAAAGTTTCCAAGGGACCCTATGGAGGTTGAGCCAGCATAAATAGTACAACAAAACAGAAGAATTATGAAGAGCAACCGTGGCCCTCACACTGATGCTCTGTGTTGTAAGCCTGGGGCTAGTCTATGCTTTTCCCAGGCATGGCCTGCAATTGACACATCCCTCCTCTGTCATTAGCAGCAGAAAGAGAAACACTGAAGCAAGATAAAAGCAGAGGAGATGGGCTCACACTCCTCTGCTGGTTTAACGCCCAGCAGATAGCTGACATTATCAGATGCTTAGATTCCAGGTTGCCTTAACTACTTTGGCATGGGCTGTTTCTTTCCTTTCAAAAGTTGAAAAATGCAGCCGAATTGCAGTCGCCTGCTACTTCTGTTGTAGCTGCCAGCTTGAATTTTGCTTTGTTTACACAAAACCTTGAAAAAGATCTTTCATGGAGCGGCTGAGTATGAATGCAGTTCAGTACCTTGTCAAATCCAGCCTGCGAGTGGCAGCCCGAGAGCGGGCCCAGCGCCCCCGCCAGGCACGCAGACAGCGCCGGCTGTTCCCCCCGCCAGTCCCGGCCTTCCCTCTGCCTTCTTCCACGTCTTTTTGTAAGTTTTATTTTCAGGAGAGAAGAATTTAAAAGGAAGAGATTTGAGGGTAGGAAAGACAAGAGGGAGAAGAAAACATGCGAGAGGGGGTGTCTGAAGGTGAAAAGTTGCGCGAGGCGGGGCAGCCAGGTTGTGAGGAAGGACGGAGCGGAGGTGCTGGTGGCAGCGGGTGCGACAAGGCGAAGGCGCCATCCTGCACTCTCCTTCACAACTCCTCCTCCTCTTCTTCTTTTTTATAAACAAAATAAAACACTTGCTTTCATTTATTTAAATTTCCTTTAACTATTTCTTAAATATACATTAATGTCAAACCATAATCCCTATACTTTGTTATTTTCATTTTCCATGCTCCATTTTAGCATTCATCTATGTGCATATAATTTTACCTATTTTATTCAAAAACATAAGCAAGTAGCTCGGATCTTCTTGACACGCTATTGAGTTGCTCTCTGGGTACTTCCAGAGCATTCATCTATGTGCATATAATTTTACCTATTTTATTCAAAAACATAAGCAAGTAGCTCGGCTCTTCTTGACACGCTATTGAGTTGCTCTCTGGGCACTTCCAGGGATATTACTTGGGTTTTGCAACCATGGCTGCTAACACTTGGATTGCATAATTGTGAGCCCTCCCACTAAATCTTTAAATTGCCTGAGTAAAGGACGCAGTTCTCAGAAGCAGATGAAGTGAAGGAAGCAGGGAGCAGTCACAACAGAAACAGAAACTTTTAGAGGCATCATATTAATGTGGGATAATGTATTCACTTATAAACATCTGTTGTGGGTTTACTACAAACAAGGGATGTAATAGGCACTGTGCAGATAAAGTAATGATAATAACTGTTAACATTTGTTGAGTGCTTAATATATGCAAGGCATTATGCTAAACACTTTACATGTGTTAACTCGTTTAATCCTCATAATGATCCTCTCATATAGATATTCTCCCACTTTTTAAATAAGGCACAGAGAGGCTAAATAAGATGAGTAAGATCACCAAATAACTGCACAAATAACGGCTTCAAATCTCATTAGAATTTACAGTCCAGGTGTGAAAATAATGCACATATAAAACTGTCTACAAAATTAGGTAAGAAAAATGAGCACTTTCTATGTGAGAAGACTTGAGTGATGAGATACTACCTCTAAAGGAAAAATCAATGGTGGAGTCACTGTGGGGAAATAGGATCTGAAGCAGGTTTGCAGGATGGATGTGATTTAAATGGGGGGTGACAGAGAGAGGGCAGTCCGGGCAGTGGAAGCAGTACGTGCAAGGGTGAGGAAGAGGAAGTCATGCCCGGGGAACAGTGAGTGGCAAGCCCAGACCGGCGGAGGATCAGTTCCTGGCAGGGGAGAGTAGAAAATTGGAGTAGAAAGCCATGAAACAGCAGGGCAAGGAGGGCCTCAAAATTTAGGCTTGCATATCCGAACTTTGTTTGGGGACCATGAGCACCACTAAAGGTTTTTGAAAGAGGAGCCAGCCTGACTACGAAAGAGGCTTAGAAAGATGTGCCAAATGGAGTGAGGCCTAGAGGGCTCTGTAGGACCCTGATCTTCAGACTTCTTTTAAAAAAAAACTCAACCTATGGTACATAATACATTTTGCATGGTGGCCTAGTTATAAATATTTCTATTTCTAACCAAAATAATACTTAACCCTTATCATGTGTGATGCATTCTAATAGTCTCTATTCTATTCTATTGCATTCCATTCCATTCCATTCTAGTCTATTCATTCATTGTGATTGGGCCTAGCTACCCAATAGATTGACTTTATAATCTGCTAATGAGTAGGTTCCCACAGTGGCCATGGAAGTTGTATTAGTCCATTTCTGTGGCTTATAACAAATTACGTGGAACTGGGTAATTTGTAAGAAAATGAAATTTATTGCTTACAGTTTTGGAGACTGGGAAGGCCAAAGTCCAGGGCACATTTATGGTGAGGGCCTTCTTTGGTGGTGGCTTTACAACAATGTGGGGGTCTCACATGGTAGAAATGGTGGAGCAGAGAGAGAGAGAGAGAGAGACTAACCTCCGCATATGCTGTCCTTTCAATGCCCTCAGAACCATGTCCCTGATCACCACTATTAATCCATTCACTACTACATGGTCCTATACTCTAATCACCTCTTCAAGGCCCCACCTTTCAATTACCATAGCAGGATTTCCCACCCTCAACAGTGACAGTGGGGATTTAAGCTTCAGTGAGGTTGGGGGGGCGGTCCAATCTACAGCAGAAGGTATCTAGGCATAAAATCAGAGAGGGGTGGGAAGTAGTAGGGATGGGGGGCTACACAATGAGAAGGAAGAGGAAGGAATGCATAGGGATATATCTCATAAAAGTCAAAGCTATATGGCAACTGATTTGAGTTGGGCTGGAGTTGGGCTTGTTTAGAGCACTGCTGCCCAAAGTACAGTCCAACCCTCGGTGTTGCTCCCACACCTCGCTCAGCCAGTGAGCGGCCGGTCTGTATGTGGGATCCGAACCCTCGGCGGGAGCGCCGCCACGCTTCCCAAGCGGTGCACCATCACTGTGCGCCACCGGGCTGGCCCATAAAAGCTGTTTTTACTGCTGTAACCACTGTCTGGTTCTGGTTTTTCAACAAGCAGTTGGAAGTCACATGACTGTTGAAGCTATAAGAGACTTGAGTCTAACAGTTGAGAAAACTGGGGACTCCATGGCTAAAGCCAGCCCTCACTTTCTCCCAAATTCCTGTCTCTAAGCAGGGTTCTGTGTGCACCACTGTGGCTCGCCATTGGCCAAGTCACTAATCTTGCCAGTCACAGGTCCTGTGTTTAAACCCACTGTCCTTCAGTCTTCATCAGAGCTTGACTTATAAGCCACATTTTCTAGGATTAATAGAGCTCAGTCTTTAAGGTACTGTGATCTCCTCACTGCATACCTTCTAGCAGCTGATGCCTTTAAATAACCTAGCTCAGAAATTCTAGGAAAACTGCTTATCATGCGGCTGTCAGAATGGAGCTAGGAGAATCTGAGAACCAATATTTGTGAAGTATTTAGAAAGCCTTGAATGAAAGGCATTGAACAAATACAAAGTACTGTATCACATGCAAAAATCTATCTCTTACAAGTCTCAAAAGAAATATGGAGTCGTTTACAAAAAGAAATGCCAGCATGATTGAAATGTACAAATTATCTTTTCACCAGAGGAAGACATACTTTGGAGGCAAGTTAAGAAGTGATTGGCAAGGGAGGTTGTGGAATGAATCAGAAATTTGTGAAGTTGACCCTGATGAGACAAAATTGTGGTTCTGTAGAAAACTCATTAGGAAAAAAAATCACGTTGTTCCAAATTTAGACATTATTGAAAGAGTGAGCATTCTATTGCTTTCCTTCTAATGAGGATTTTTTTTCTTCTTTAATATAAATACCAGCTTGGCCTTTAGTCCTTGCAACCTCATCAAAGTTCAACTGCATAATAAGTTCTGTACCATCAGAATGGAGAGCATGGATTCAGTCACTTATTCAACAAAATTTATTAAATAATATTTACTGAACATCTAAGTATGTGCTTTCCTCTGTTCCAGGTTCTGGAGATATAACAGTAAACAAAATAGAAAAAAAAAATCTCTGTTCTTGTACAACATACTTTTGGAGGGGGTTGGGGAGAGATAAAACAAACAATAAATAAATTACATAGTAATCTATAATTTATCAGTAAATTATATAGTATCCTAGATGGTGATAAGGGCTATGGGGGAAAAATAAAGCAGGGTATGAGAAACTGGGAATGCCAGTCAGGGGAAGAGGGTTGAAATTTTAAATAGGATAATGAGAAAGACCTCGGTGAGAAAGTGACATTTGGTCAAGAATTGAGGGATGTTAGGGAGTGAGCCAAGCTCAGGAAGAGGCATCGGGTAGAGAGCAGGCAGTGCAAAGGCCCTGAGGCAGAAACACACCTTGGCATGTTTGAAAACAGCAAGAAGCCAATGTGATGGGAGAGAAATGAGCTAAGGGAAGAGTGGTAGGAGATGGGGCCCAGGAGGTAACAGGATGGGGAACCCGGCAGGTCATTAGGGCATAGGACAGGAGAGTGAGGCAAGTTGCAAGGGATGAAGAAAAAAAGGTTTGGACAGAGAGTAGGCGCAAATGAAAAGCATGATAGTAACTAGCATTCGAGTAGGGCTTTAAAATTGACAAAGCTTTTTATTATACAATCTTCATTCAAATTGTGTTCATATTCACTGAGCATCTTAGTGTTAAACAGTTTCACATGTGGGTTCTCTTTCCCTGCAAAATTCTTCATTTTACAGGTTAAGGCAATAAGGAACTAGTTGACTGAGGGTCCTGCTTTTGACCACATACTGAGAACATCACAGTCAGGATTTGAACACATCCTCCTCCCCAGATCCTGTATCTCCGACTCCGCTTCCCCATGTTGCTGCCCCTGAAATCAAATAGCCACCAACTGGCTGTGTGCTAGAGACACATCATATCATTTCTCTGGGCCTAATTGGTAAAACAGACATTTGGCCTAGAGCAAGCCTACATTCAATAATCTGTAATCTTAATTAAAATCACCAATACTTGTGGAATGTATTATGACATATTCTGCAGAGATGGTCAAAGAACTATAAGAAAAGAATGCAGGGTTGGACTACAATTATGGTTTTGTTAAACTTTGGGTCAGCTGTAAAATCAGAATTAAAAAAAAATTAAGTGGAATAGAAAATATCAATACATTTCACATAAATGGTTAAGCACTGTTTTGTGAAACTTTTGTTTTATATATATATACACATATGTAAACATATATCTATTTATCTAGAGAGAAATATGAAGATGCATTTATGTACATTTCAGATCCTGATGTAAAATATTTTTCTGACTCTGAGTCATCAACAAAAAGTTTGGAAGCCATTTGAATAAATGTGACTGCCATCTTTTCATTTTAGTAGAAGTTTATTTTTTTTTATTTTTATTTTTTTTCCTTTTTGTCTTTTTTACTGACCGGTGACGGGATTGCAACCCTTGGTGTCGCACCCGCACCGGGGACTGGCAACGGGATCGCAACCTTCAGTGTTGCGCCCACACCGCGCTCAGCCAGTGAACGGGAACTGGTCTCCACGTGGGATCCGAACCCTCGGCAGGAGCGCCACTGCGCTCCCAAGCAGCGCACTCTGCAGTGCGCCACTGGGCCGGCCCGTCATTTTAGTAGAAGTTTAATAAATTTTTTTTGAACAACTGTGTGGTTTTGGGTAGGTGCTGGGGAAAAGAAGGAAGGTCAAGACTGGGGTGGTAGATGTAAAAGAATGTATTAAAAAAGAAAAGAAAAGAGAAAGAAAAACAACACCCAATGTTTTTCTTGCTCAGTCTACCCTCCCACAATCCCGCTTCCCCCCATCTGTACACCATCATTACACCCCACAAGACTGAGCTCCTTTGAGATCAAGACCTTGTTTTATCCTCCATTGTAACCCAAGGACATAGTAGGCTATTAATACATATTTATTTAATAAGTAGATTAAAAATATATTTCCTGGGTCTCTCAATATATTTAATAAAATATTTTCCTACCAAAGCTCCATTCCAGATGGGACAAACAGTCCAAACACTCCATCCTGTGAACCAAAGCTTGTAAGAGAAGACAGGGAAGAAAGCAGTAACTCCAGAGAACACACTGAGACTCCCCAGAGTAACGAGAATTCGACCAGCGACCTGGTATAGTCCCTTCATTTTTCTCTGTGACTTGAGTCCTTGATCTCAAAGATATTTTGTTACTAAAACATGAGAGTGTTGCAGGCCTAGATAAACAGAAGTTTCTTAGAGACAGTAGCCATGATACGTGTGGACTGTTGATCTAATTGCAAATAAGACTCTATTTGTTTCACCAAAGGTGAAATGTAATAAAATAATCCTCGATGTAAATTTGACACAATAAAAGTTCTAATACTAATTTATCTCAGAGAGAGAGAGAGAAATCATTGCTTGTCTTGGTGTTGCTGCCTTGATTCCCCTCATGTTGCCGTGTCCTGGGGAGTGACCACTTCCTGGCTTAATCTGATTCAAAGGCTTGCTGACTGAGCTAATTGTGTCTCCACTCAACCTGCCTGGTGGTTCCAGCATAAAGCCAACATCCTTTGTGCACGATAGATCCACGTTCCCGGCACAATTTCCCACGAAAAAAAGTAAAAATAAGCACTCTGACCACTTTTTATTACATTTAATTTAAATGCTTTAAAGCAAAAACAAGACCTTCACTTCCTCCCTAAGTTTAATTCCACTACAATTATTTTTGAATTTTTGATAAAGCTTTTTGGTACGGATTCATCCCCCAGTAGGCATAAGCTTCATTATGGAATTATGCATTGTTTTCACTAAACCAGCTTCATCTTGGTTATTTATTTATTAATTCAATTTTCAAGTAAAGTGCAAAGGTGGAAATGTTGGCAGTTGCAAAATAAAATAAACTTTGAGGAGTAATCTATCAGTTGAATAAGATATTGATCTCCATTCATTCTTGAATCATAATTCTAATTTGAAATGTTAGACTTATGTACATTTAAGCAATTGCAAAAGTTCATCTTTTAATTTTTCACGCATTTGAGAAAGTGGTGTGCATTTGCTTTCAATTCATAGGATATGTTTGAATGTCTCTTCCAAGATAATATCTTGAAAACACAGACCACTTTCTGAATAATTTTCCTATTCAATATTAATATTTTTTTCTTTTTACTTAAATAAAATGATAAAAAATAATTTTTATGGGTGGAAATACAGTAGTTTAGAATATGGATTTTGAGTCACAGAGCTGGAATCTGATTATGGTTCCAGTCTCTACCAAGTTTGTGTCCTTGGGCAAAGGCAAGTTACTTAACTTTTCTAGCTCTGTTTCTTCATATGGAAAATAGCAATAAAATTAGTATTAATCTCACCAAGTGGTTGGTTGAGAGGATTAAATGAGCTAATACATGTAAATATTTAGCACTGAGCTCAGCATAGCAAAGATGTTCAGGAAGTCACCTGTTATTATTTTGGATGTTCCATCTTTGGAGCTCTTTCAGCATGGGATAAAGGCACAGACATTACAGTTTCTTTTATCCATCATCTCATAAACATTAGGGTTGACTTTTCCTGATCAATTCGGTAAGAACTCCCAAAGGACCCTTCCATGTGTGGGGAGAAAAACTTCTCCCTGATTCTCTGCTTTTTTTCTTCCTGTCTTTGTATCTTTAATAAGCCACTCCACAGTATGACCTAGATTTTGAAGTGGTTGCATTCTTGGATACACGGAATTCAGGAAACCACTTCAGGCTTTCTGCTATAGCTGCTGTTTCCCATCTCTTCTCAATACTATGGGCTATACTCTCTGATTTTTTTTCTGAATCACTAGATAAATTCCACAAGAGACCTTGCAAGTCTTCTACATCCCTTAAATATGCAAGACATCCCCAACTCCTAGAACCGTGTCTGGCACAGAGTAAGTACATACAGTAATATGTATTTGTTGAATTAATTAATTCATTCATTAGGCTTTTCAGCTATGCATTTGGGGTCCTGTGGAGCTGAACAAGTGTAGCTCTATGTGTGTCCACCATTGCCAGGGTGTGCAAATGCTAGTTTGTTCCCTCGATACATGGGGAACAGGTCTAGAATGAAGAAAGACTTGTTTGTGTTAGTATTTGGTTTGAACTATTTTGACTTTTTCCTTTACTTTTTATCTCAAGGTTATAGCTACATGGTATGTCAATATACTGTGGGTCAGATCACTCTCTCCTGTTTGCATGTTTGTAAAATAAAGACTGTTGAAATACTCATGTTAAACAGTACAAAGATGGCAAACAAAGAGAATATTTTTGTTTTAATTTTGGGGGTCTTTTTAAGTGCTTGTGACACTCACAGTCTAACCCTGACATGGTCAATGTGACTTGTAAATTGAATTTATTAGTGATTAGAAGAGTCGTTGCCACTTAACAAAGAGAAGGGATGGAGCTAGAACTAGAGATTTCTCTCTCTGTTTTTTCCCACAGAAGTCTATTCACTTTAATTTCATTAAAGCAAGGACACTTTCAGTGAGAACAGCTCCTGGGAAAGAAGAGAAAGTGTCCCTCTGCTCCTGTCCTAGGTTTCTGTATGCCCAGTGTCCCAGCAGAAAGCAGGGCTTGCAGGGCACCTGCTCCCTCTATCTCTCTCATTTGGCATTAACTTACTGGAAGGTGGGTCTGTAAGTTCTCTGTGGAGGTGGTGGAGTCAAGGTCTTTGCAGACTGCTTTGCAGACCCTACTTTCTCCCCAACCCAGGAGATCCCAAGATCTTGGCTCAGGGAAGAATGGGGAAAGGTCCACCAAACTCTTCAATCCAGCTTTGTCACTAAAAACAAAACAACTAAACAAATAAATCCAAATTGACATTTTTTTTTTTTTGTCTTTTGTCTTTTTCTGTGTCCGGCAACGGATCGCAACCCTCAGTGTTGCCCCCATACCGGACCGGGACCGGCAACGGGATTGCAACCCTCGGTGTTGCTCCCGCGCCTCGCTCAGCCAGTGAGCGGGAACCGGTCTGTATGTGGGATCCGAACC
>NW_007726383.1:22306-74739 GCF_000696425.1 Galeopterus variegatus | reverse complement strand
CGAACCCTCGGGCGGGAGCGCCGCCGCGCTTCCCAAGCGGCACACTATCCAGTGCGCCACCGGGCCGGCCCCCAAATTGACATTTTGATTCCAACACCCCCTTCCCCAAGAAATCAATCAATGAAGCAAGCAAGCAAGGACGCAAGCAAGCAAAACTGGACCCTCCAGGGGGTGGGAGCATGCTGAGGAAGAGAACCTGATCTGGACATTCTCTACCTATTTCAAAAAATTCCTTCACATGTGAGCCCTAAAAATAACAGCTCTGCGAGTGCTATAGTCTTGTGGTTTTAAAGTAGGTTTCAAAGCTACAAAGGGGTCCATTTGTGCCAAGAGAAAAGAAAATGGAGCTCTAAACGAGAGATGAAATTAAAATGTTTTATTTTCCAGCAGCATCAGATGACTAGCTTTATTTGTTTACATATTAGAAAGGTAGTTCATGTGGTGAAGAGCATGAGCTTTGGTGTCAGAAAGACTTGAGTTTGATTCTGAAGATTCCATCTGATATATACAAAAGGAGTAAAAAAACTAGAAAAATTAACACTCTGCTAACACATCAGTGCGTAATTGATTCAGGTAAGTATCATCAATGGATATTAAAACCATCAGATGAAAGGGGGAAAATTACAATACACAAGGGTACCTCTAAAATGTAGAAATATTGCAGTTACCACCTTAACCAAGTGATCAAACTTTATATCACCAATAACAGGACAAACTGACTCATTACCTCCTGATATGATGCACTGCAAGAACACACCATCATCTGTGCAGTATTTTTGGCAAAAATGTTTAGTCTGAATCTAATCACAAAGAAACAATTAGAGAAATTCAGATTATAGGAACGTTTTATAAAGCACTGGCCTGGACTCTTCAAAATTGTCTAAGTCATGAAAGACAATAAAAACTTTACTGGAACAACTGGAGAAATTTAAGTATGGAGTCTCTATTAGATAATACTAGTGTATCAATGTTAAAAAACAGCAAACATTCCAAACATATTTGGGAGTACAAATGGCATTATATAAGGGTATTTCAAAAAGTTTGTGAAAAAACAGAATTAAGGTAATATGAATCTTTCCATGAACTTTTTAAAATAATCTTGTATTTATATAAAAGAATGTTCTATTGGTGAAACTGGGTGATATTAGTGTTCTTTATGATTTTTTCCAGCTTTTCTGCAGGTTTGAAAATTAAAAGTTGAGAGAAGGTATTTATATAAAAGAATGTTCTATTGGTGAAACTGGGTGATATTAGTGTTCTTTATGATTTCTTCCAGCTTTTCTGCAGGTTTGAAAATTAAAAGTTGAGAGAAGAAAAAAAAAAAAAAGATTTAGATTTATTTTCTGCATAAAGTGAGAGGCCTAGGTTTTACTCATCCATCAGGCTCAATAACCCATGATAATATTGACGCATGTGAGACACAGTGCAGGGATCCCAAAGCAGAAGTTGCTCTTCCTCGCTTGGCACAAAGGCAGACCTGTCTTCCTAGAATAAGAACGATGGAACAGGTGTGTTAGGTTATGTGGTGATGGTGCACCTTCTATGCAGACACAATGGTGGGTATTTTTAATATTCTTTTGTGTCTTCAGTCCAGTTTCATAACTCGATTTAAAACCTTTCCAGTGCTCATTCATAATGCACATTTCTCTCTGCTTTTTACTAGCTGTTCAACTTCAACTTTGAGTGAACCCTCTCTTCTCATAATGGCTGGGGGTTTAAGGAGAGCGAAGTTCAATTTTTATCGTCCCTACCTGGGAATTGTCAAATTTAAAGCCTTCCAAACTGCAAGATGTTTGGACCTAAATAGAGATTTGTGCATCAACTTGTACTTACCTAATTCAGAGATTTTTATCTGCTTTTTGTATATCTGACCTTCAAATGTGTTTTGAAATCATCTGGAATTTATCAGAATTTTCCCATGTTTTTGTGAAGCAAAACAACTTAATTGTGTTGCCAGCAAACATGCAGCTAGCTGTGGGTTCCCCCTCCCAGGCCTCGCAGCTGTGAGCAAATGCTCTTATTGGCAGACTTGTCCGCCCCGGGCAGCCTCCCACGGGCTACCGTGAAGATTGTCTGTCTTTTGGAAAGGCCACTCCTTTCTTGTTTTATCTTGGAGATAGAAGAGCCACGGATAGAACTCGGATGGGGACAGCGGCTGTGATTGATTGGTGCTTTGGACACCAAGGAGAAGGGAAGAAACTAAGAAAACAGGAAGAGAGAGACAGGGGGGTGTCTGGGGAAGAGAGGTGGAGAAAAGATGGAGAGGACAGAAGGACAAGAGAGGAGTCAGAACATAGAGGAAAACATTCCTGAAGCCAAAAACAGCTTCTTGCATCACTCACAGATCCAAAGGCTGGGCCTGGACAGAGTTGATCTGGGGACAGAGGAATGATGGAAGCCGTGGGCCATTCATTTTACGAGAGATGTCTGTAGGGAGGACGAAAGGCAAACGAGTAGAGCAAAGGGGCAAAAAAGCAAAATGAGAAAGGGGAAGTGCTAAATATCCCCAAATATTCTCTGATTAGCTTGTTTTAAAAATGCTTTTAGGGAGAAACCTTTAAGTCCTCTTAAACAGGAAACGTATATTTATTTAGCTCCTTCTCTTGGCATTTTTGAAAAATGAAAGAACCAAACTGTTTTGTGAGAAACTGAGCACACTTTTCGGTCCAGTTACACTGATGTAAAAGGCAAAAAGGGGGAGGACTGGAGGGGACGCATTGCTGAAGGCTTGACAGTCTCACTCTTATTCCCATCTTACACAGGATGAACCTGGGCTTCTGAGATGTGAAATAATGGAGGTGACAGCACCAGTAAGTGTCGAATTCTGGTTTGAACCTAAGAATGCATGACTCTGAAATTTATAATTTTTATTTTTCTCCACTAGATCAGTATACAGGGGTACTATGTCTTCTTTAAAACATATGTACATCTGAAAATTTTACCATGAAGTATACCAAAGTGCGTAGGGCTGTACTCAAATCAAGGACATAATAGGAATAGGGATGATGCTGCATATGCACAAAGGAAACGTTACTGGAATTGCTGATTCTACTCCCAGTTATGTTTACTATTTTTCTTTTTAAAAAGTAAACCAAGGGAGAGAACTAAAACCAAAGTTTTGTTTCTGTGCACTGATATAAAAATCCCCAAATTTCTATCTAGAGCATTGCCGTGGCCAGTTCTCTGTTTTCCAGTGCTTCATGCATGGGCTCGTGCCCTTGCTGTGCAGATGGACTGGAATGGCTGTTGTATGTCAGGCTCCCAAGAAACAGGAATAGCTCGGGGCAGTGGAAAGAGATCAGGGCTGTATGACCTTAAATGAAAACGTTGGTGTCTCAGTGTCCTTCTCAGTAAAATGTGGAGTTTGGACTGAATAAATTCTTTTTTTTTTTCCTTTTTGTCTTTTTTCGTGTCTGGCAATGGATCGCAACCCTCAGTGTCGCGCCCGTACCGGACCGGGACTGGCAACGGGATCGCAACACTCAGCGCTGCACCCGCACCTCGCTCAGCCAGTGAGCGGGAACCGGTCTGTATGTGGGATCCGAACCCTCAACAGGAGCACAGCCGCGCTCCCAAGCGGCGCACTGTAGCAGTGCGCCACCAGGCCGGCCCCATAGACTGAATAAATTCTAAGACTCCTTCTATCTCTATGATTCTATGACTAAAATCCTAAAAGAGCAAAAGCACCTCCGTGGCCAGGTTGCCTGTCTCTAAGAAGACTTTATCTTTTAGAATGTGATCTCCATGAAGGCTGAGATCATGTCAACCACTGTCCCCTCTACCTGGTACAAGCAACGGGCACATCATAAGCACTGCACACTGTAATTTGGCCAGCTGAATTCTTGCTTGAGAGACTTCACCCAGCATTCCTCTAAGGAGGCCTTACTTTGACCTCAGTGGAACATGAAAAAGCAGTAACCCAGAGCCAGCATCTACCAGCTGAATCATTAACAGCCTGTGAGTGACAAATGGGTGATGTCAGCACAGCTCCTGTTGTCTGTGTCATAAAATAATTAAAACTTGTCAACAAAAACAGCAGACACCAAGATGGCCAAGGAATGAAAGAACATAAAACCGAATTACTCTTCTTCCTTGCTTCTTGAAAGGGGTGAAAAGCTAGGAAGGAGCTGGTCGCATGTGCAGGCATGGAGTTTGCGGTGTAGACGGAGTAAGAATGGAGATGGATATTCAACAGGACCTGGCGTGACAGAGAGCTCAAAGGCAAAGCCCCATCCACTGGCCAAGAGTGCCTAGGTGGGGTGAACCTCTCTAAATCAGTTTCTGATTGATCAGGAAAAAGAGCCCTTTCTCTGTGTTTTACAATGTTCCCTCATCACTCTCTCTCTCTTCCCCTGCATCCCTTTTTCTAGACTTACTGCTCTTCATGGCCTGATTACCACTTGACTTTATTCTCCATAGCTCTTGACTGATTTGTTTACTATGTGTCTTCCCAATTAGAAAGAGAACCTCGAAGGCGGGGACTTCGTTTTGTTCACCACTGCATCCCAGAGCCAAGAACAATGCCTGGCCTGTAGTAGATTCTTAGGAAGCATTGTCAAATGAATGAACTAATGGCTGAATGAATGAATTTATGCCACTGCTTCTCATAGTCGCTAGTTTATACAAGACAATTTTGCTGTGAAAGCTAGCTCCTCAGCCTTCCCTTAGAAACATGTGATACATGTGTATCTTAAACCCCTCCAGCCCTCTTCTCCATAAAAGTCCAAGGAAGATCTTCCAGGTTAGCTGACCCAGCTGATAAACTGCACTGCGAATGTATGGGAATTGCATGTAGATATGTAGGAGAGGTGCACTGAAGTGACTGGCTGGGATTATCCTGGCTTTGCTATATCAGCACATGACAGAGGAAAGCACAAGGTCACAGACTAACCACCTGGGAGTCTGGCAAGAACTGCTGCTGGGAGAAAGCTCTGATATGCACCTTTTTAATCTACTGGTGATGATGACTTTTAAAGCAGTTCATATTCATGATCTATCTAATTTAATGGATCTTTCACTCAGTCTGTGGTTTTATGTATCTGTACATATTCAAAGGTTTTATCTACTTCATCTGACTGCTTTCCATAGAAAATAAGTATTTCCCTCTGATTCTGCAGAAAAATGAAATAAAAATATTAACATTTTTACTTGGGAGAATCTGGCTATGGAAACTCATGCTCCTATTGTGTTTCCATACAGATGATATCGTGATCTTTTTTGAAATAGTGACGTTGATAAACTAAGTGCATTCTTATGACAGAAAGAGCTGGGTAACACGATATAAATATCACCTACTGATGGCTGATTGGTGGTATCATTTTGCAGTTTTGTATGCAAAGACCCACACTGTCTTTTCTCCTTTTAACAACCCAGGTATCCTGCCTTTGTTTTTATTTTTATTTTTTTGGTTTTTTTTAGCAAGGCACAATAGGAGAAAAGGATGTTTGTGAGATTTCCACATCGCATTGTTCCTATACATAAAGTCGTCCATTTCTTCCTCACTATCCACGCAAAGCTAATTGATATAAAGATAAAAGTTAGGCCTAAGCAAGTCCCCTTTCGCTTGCTTATTGGGCCAGTTCACTGTAAAGAATGTTGGGCAATAACAATGAAAAGCACGTAATAATACCCCAACTGGAGAATCACTCACAGACAGAGCCAGAAAGGACCTTAGAGATCAGCCAGACCAAGCCTGTCATTTCACAGAATAATTCCAGTTAAAATACCAAGAAAAAGATCCATCCAATTGCAACATTAACCTAAAATTTAATAAACCTGCTGTGACTGATTATCTCTCTGCTATATCTGTGTTTAGCACTAGGTGTTGCTATACTGCTATTTATAGACCAGCTTTTCTTTGATATGCAATAGGAGCTTAATCTCCTAATCTGAGTTCCATTCTGAAAATGCTAAATTTCTAAAATCACACTCTGCTAGTATATTGTAAGTTACTAGCTTCATTTAAATGGAGTAGGTATGGCCTATTTAATTCACTGAAACAGTCACCCTGGAAAGAAGTGATCAATACATGCTAGGAAAAGGCTACTCCAAAGTTAAATATTTCAAATTGTCCTAATTCAAATATTTACTTAAACTCTGTTTTTATATTATGTGCAATACAAGGGGAATGACATTGTTAGCTGTGTGTTTCCTGGAACTGACTGTCTGCTACAAGGCCACAGATAAAGTTTGTTTATAGAAAAACAAAATATGAAAAAAAAGTTTAACACTGTTCTATTTGGGGTTTAATACTCCCACACATACTCAGTGGAAGAAAGGACAACCTCTAGAACCTTTCTTTCCCCATGGTAACAGAGGACGGAAATGCTTTAACCCCATCTAGTGACAGATGAGTCATTACTTAGATTAGTTCAGTTGTTCAAAGTTTGAGTGATAATACCAAAAGGAGAAACAGGCCACGCTTCAAGAAATTTATAGTTTAGGAAGAGAGGAAAATTTTAATTCACTTTTACGTTTTAAAGTATGAAAAGTTGAGCTACTAAGTATGAATCCTCGACATCATTACTTGGTTCTTTAAGTTCCACAAATCACATGTGTTATAATCATCTAATGTTGAGTTTAAAATCTTCTGGGTATATGTAACCAAACAATGTCTAGTGTATTGCTGCTAAACATGTTTTTGGGGGTTTTTTTTGTTTTGTTTTTTAGTTTTGGTTATTTACCAGTAGCCATATAGAATAACAATAATCAGGTAAAGATGCTTATAACAGCCCTCGGTTTTTAGCAGAAAGAGAAGTGGAAGACTGAAGCCCAGAATGGAAACATCTTAATTATATAATGGAGCTTAGAGTCAAAGGGAGAGAAATAGTTTGTACAGAGTTAGCTGCTATAATCTATAATATAAACCCTTCATTCCAGTCCTAAGGAGAGGGTTTTTAAATTTTTTTATAGTTTTGGCCTTAGGCTGAAAGAACTAAGCACTTGGCTGAAGACAACTTTCTTAAAAATGTTCTTGCCAGCTCTCTCCCTAGCACAAACCCAGCCCTTCTTTTCTGAAGATTTTATTTCCTTTACTTCCTTTGAGAATAAAACTATGCTTTGTGGGTTTTTATACCATATTCACTTAGAATATTTAAAAACAGAGCAAACTCTCCATTTTCTCCCAATTCTCTCTTCACAGGTCCTCATTTCCCTGACCCTTAGAGCTTCAAAGGTAATGTAAAGTAGTGTCCACTATGACTTTTGCATTTCGCTTGTTATGCTCCATATCAGCGATGGGCAACTTTTCAAGTGTTAGGTCAAAATCCTGATCTATGTTCTCTTGAACTTGGAGTAAGAGGTGTTTATGTGTCAAGTGAATTGTCTATTTTCTATGAAGGAAAGAGGGGAAGAATTTTTGAAAGAATCCATTTTGGAAATAAATGTTTAGCAAATGGCAGGAAGAAGAGAAACCTTGTAGTAGATGTTGAAGAAGTTTCTGTCATCTTTGGTCAAACTCACTTCTACATAGACCAATTGTAGGGAAGTCTATGGGCTTGTATGTAGGGGTAAGAAATAGTAAGACCTATGAAAATAGACTTACCACTCACACACACACACATAGACACGCATCCACACATTGTCGAATACTTGCCCTTTGTTTTTCTTAATGCTCAGTTGACCGAAATTGTTAAAAAATACTACTGTATGGATTTTTCTAACATTATCTACTAATCCCTTCCATCCTTTTCTGTCTTCCAAGTAGGTTTCATTTACATAATTCCAAAGAGGTGAATATGGGTCCTGCTCTTGCTTAAAAATTACTTTTAGCATAGTTTAACAATTCCTATTTTTCAAGTTCATTCCAAGACTGAGACAAAATCTCTCTACCAAAAGCAAAAGCCAAATTCCTACCCTTTCGCCTCATTTCATGTTTTACAACAATTCCTATTTTTCAAGTTCATTCCAAGACTGAGACAAAATCTCTCTACCAAAAGCAAAAGCCAAATTCCTACCCTTTCGCCTCATTTCATGTTTTACAATTTTATGTTTCTTGATAATACATTTTGTAAATATTGGAATGGGAATGTGTTCTGTGTAGCAGAGGCGAGGCTATGCACATTTAATGCAAGTTTTGATACCCAGAAGATATCCATTTTAGGCCACGTACAGTTTACCTTTTTCCCCTCCTTCCTTGAGGGGAAATCTAGGGCCATGCAATCTAGAGCCAATGATAATTCATGGGCTAAACGCCCACAGCAGGGTCAGAGCTGGCCTAAGCTGAAGCCTAGAAATTGTCCACTGACGTACAGTGTGATATCCACAAATCAGAAAATACAGTGATGAGGGCAGACCATATTATTACAAGGTGCTACTAAAAAGCTTATTAAAGTACTAGAAATGTTTGCTTATGACCATCTGAACCCATATACACTGTGAAGAATTCATTTCATGTGTTTATCTATAATAATAAAAAATTCTCAAAAAATGATTGTTTTCTTTAAAAACTTAGTTATTTTTTTAAAAAGACATTTCAAGGAACACATACATGTTTGTCAAACAAAAGGTGTATTTACAACATAGATTTAATTTTGTTTTAAGAAACATAATTAGTTCAGTTAGGCAAATCTCATGCTCATTTCTTTAGGTAAGAGATTTGCAACATTTTTTTGTGGACTTTTATTGAGCAAAAGCCTTCCTTTTAAAAACCCACATTACAACTTTGGAATGATCAATTGGTAGGTTCTATCTAATTTAAACATGGTATTTGTAAACAGTAGGCATTCTTAAAGCCCAGGGGAGGTGCCACTGTTATTAGCATTTCCTTATGCAGAATGTAAGAATATCCTCTTTGAAGTACATCAGTTTTCTCTTCCAATTTGTTTCAAAATTGTTCAAAACACATGCAAACTCTGGTTCTCTAGGTCACACCATTTTCCTCTGACTTTGCTTTGCCTGCAGAATTGCAGGACTCTGTCCCAACTCAAAAGATCCAGGAGAATGTCTCCTGTCTCCCTCAGGGAGTCTGTTCTTCCCGCAGCCCTGGCTCTCACACTCATTTCCTCCAGCTGCCTCTAGGCGGCCCTGTGCCCTATGCCTTCCTCCAGCTGCTGTGGTGACTCCCCTGCTGCTGCTTGCCCTTGACAGATGGTCACAGTATGGTCTAGTTCATTATCTTTGGACCAAGCCACTGGCCTTGACTCTCCTTCCTTGGGAGATTTTTCCCCCAGGAGATTCTCAGCTTCATGCAAATAAGTTGGCCCTGGAACCTCCTTAGGCTTGTCTGAATTTGCAACAGTTTAGGCTGGCCTGGGGGCCCTCACTTAAGTAAAGATTGGGACTCTCACTATCAGTCAGTAACCAAATACGTTGTGCTTAAGCACTATTTGATGTCATGGAAAGATAGGAAGGAAGGAAGTTAACAAAAGAAAGGAAGGAAGAAAAAAAAAAAAAAAGACTGGAAATGAAAATCCTAAAATGTTTCCTACCTTAAGAAGTTTATTATTTACTCAGTTATAATTGCTCATAGCTAAGTACTCTGCATGTTTCAAAATGAGACGACTGAACCAGAGAGCATATCTAGAGGCCATCTTAAAGACTTTTGGCAAGCAGTCAATCAATAGCAATCAATCTAGCCAGCAAACTTCTCTTACAGGAGATGGCATTGTAAGAAACACTTTCTCCTTCAAGGACCAAATCCAAAATTTACAATGTTAACAAATGAAAGTAGAAAACCTCTTTTATCCATCGATCTTAAATTCAATTGTGGCCTGGGCTTCAGAAAAAAGCTTAGCTCTAACAATTTTTTAAAGTCTTCATGAAATAATTTTTCACAAATAACTCTCACGAGGGAGGAAGTTACAGGTTAGGGAAATTTCAAGAGGTCTCCACTCTTTAGCCAAATCTAAGTATTGGGTCCAGAGAAGTGTATGAACTCTGAGGACACCATCAGGCATAGTAGTGATCCACTGGCACTGAGGAATGTCTCCAAAATTTTCTGGGCACCTCCTCTCCCCTCATTCCCCCACCCTACACACCCAGTGCAACTGGGCCAATAAGGGCACAAATATTCAAGTAATGAAGCTTGTCATCTAATCAGAGAATGGAGAAATATCTCTTAACTTTGTTTCAGGTATGACAGACCTATTAATACTTCCTAACATCACAGTAGCACTGCTGCGGGCAGGTCATGCTCTCAGATGTTATGGAGCTTGCAGTTAACTGAAGCTCTGCGGTCTTTTACTGTATCAGGTCTTGTTAAACCAGTCATCTCCCTTCCCATATGAATGGAGTTGATTTGTCAAACTTTATACTTATTACTGTTTAACTTCTTGGTAATTTTGACCCACTCTCCAGTCTACTGGAATCATTATGAATCTTCATTCTGAAATATGTTCCTTTGTTTTTATCAGCACACTTAATAAACACAAATTTTTTATTTCCATCTAAGTTATTAGATGAAGCTACATAGAGTCTGTGGCAATTCACTAAAGGCATTGCTCCAGGTTGATAGTTAAACATTATAATGAACACTTTTTGGATATGTTTATTTAATCAGTTTGGGTTCCACATAATAAAATGATTAGAAATGCCATGTAGATGTATTCTCCTGATTTACCAGCCCAATAGCTCTGTCCAGCTAATTCTAGGATACTCTTGCTGGCTCACTGTGATTCTTCCTCATCTGCATTTCAGACCCAACACCACCACTCCTTCTCTCACTCCCCACTCTGTGTCTGTTCTGGCCTGTTACTCCTTACTTTGAACTGTGGCCCAGTACCTGAATTCTGCCTCTCTCTTTCACTCCTTTAAATGGGCTCCCTGATTTGATTGTCTGCCTGTCTTCTGTTTTTGCTTCTACCTTTGATGCTATCTTGATGATAAAACTGGGCTTCCAGCTCTGGCCAGTCCAGTTCCCTGGACCCCATCACGAGTTCCTACTTAATAAGAGGGTACTAGAGCAATACCATGTGGCCTGGAGGCAATGTAGAACACTCCTAGATTTGTACTCTTGTTTTCCAGTGACTAATTACACCACCATCCTTATATAAAACCCCCTGCTCCCTTGAGATTTCTGCCACCTGACCACACCACAATCTTGCCCCTTCTCATTTTCAATTCTTGACCTCCAGGTTAATACTGCATTTTGAGTGTGGGCTTTAGAGCATGACTTCCGGTCTGACTCGCAGTTCCAACTCTCACCATTATCTTTAGTGCCTTCAGTATCTCTGTGGATGACCCATCGAATGCCCCAACCTCATCATTCTTTGACCTCTTCAGTTCCAACTAGCTTAAAGTCCCTTTTGACTCTAGCCACCCACTCTCACTGTCCAAGTTTATTTGTGGCCAGCTGGACTGAGCCAGTTGCAATCTGAAGCAGTGCAAAGGGGCATAAAGAAAGGAGTGACAATCACAATCAGTGAAAGAAGCCAGGGGTCAAAGTCTGAGAAACAGTAAAACCTCAAGTATAGGGGATTAAGTGTAAGGGAAAAATACAGACAGCAATTAAACTAAGAAAGGAGGTGCGTTCATATTTTGTAGATCCAGGGTGATGAGTTCCAAAATATTGGTATAGAGGCATTCGCATACACACATGCAACTTCAGGGAGTTTACAGACCCAGATTAAAGACAGGCGTTTGGAAGGATCAAGTTCATATTCAGTAACATGCATTCAAGGCCCTTTGGTTATTGTTTGCAGTTATTTTGATTCCAACTGATGTTCCCTGGAGGCACCACATTACTTCTCAATCTTTTTCTTTCTGCCTCTATCCATCCTTCTTCCCTAGCATTTCCCTCCATCAGCTGGTGAAGGTCATTTTATCTGCACCTAAGTCCTGCCTACCTCCCCAGATACAGTTAGACAGTCCCTCTCTGCACTCCATAGTGCCTGTTTCCTGTTTGCATTGTAGCACTGTCTCTAATGCAGCTTGCTAACTGTTCATGTTCCAACCTGGGTGCCCACTAGGATGTAAGCTGCTCATGGATTAGGAATCACTGTATCCTCCAAACCGTGCTCAGTGTTTGGCATGTCAGGTGTTCAACAAATTGTAGCTGAATAAAGTTTATTAGTACCTACGATCTAGAGTCACATTTTCTTTCTTTCTGAAAACTTGAACATCAGGTCTTCATTTCCAGTGTTCCTTTCATCTTTTCTATGACTCCTCAAATATTACCAAGCACAGGTTCTAAAATTACATCTATGATGTTTTTAGTGTCCTGGAATGTCAGACATGTGGGTTTAGAGACCGGAACTTACTCAGAGAGCTCAGTTCTCTTCCTATTTGATTGTTTACTTCTCCTAGACTTAACACTTGTGGCTGTTCTCAATGTTTTAGCTTGAAAATTATTTCCAAGGCTAAAATAGCAATTAGGTACTTCTGCTTTTTCTTTGACCTAACTGACCCAGATATTGTTCCATCTCTTCTTCCTTCTGTTTCTTGCTCCGACTATTGTACTTGTCATGAGTCCTCCCATATTCTAAGCTTCTGCCTTTCTGGTAAAATTCTTATTTTTTGGAACATGTCCTTGCTTTCAAGGCCCTCTTTCCATCTTTTCTATTTGTGCTTCAGAAGGCCAGGAAACTTCAAGATCGTCCCTTAAAGAGTCCCTTGCTATGCAATCATGTTGAAATTTCTCTAAATGTTTTTTGAAGTCTGCTTTTCTAATATTTAGAGTTTGTATGTGAGTAGCCTCTGGATTCCCACTTTTTAGCTGTTGTAAATGCTAAGAAAAAAATAGATACTACCTGCCAAGATTCTCCTCATTCCTATCTTACTAACTAATTCTTCCTTTCAGGTCAGAATTAAATCCTGAAGAGCAAATCTCTGTTGCAAGAAAGTTATGAACATGGCATATACAGAATTTGTTAGACATGTCTCTTTTATCAGAATGAGATTTGCAGAGGATTTTATCACTCCGTCTTGCTTGTGGGCCACAGTTTGGACATTATCCAGAGTCTCTAGCTAGACAGGTAATTTATAATTTACTCCTAAAACAATTGTTACTTTAGCTTTCTTTCCTTTTACCCTTATCCACTCACTCCCTTTGATTCATTAATTCCCTATAAGTATATGCTTTTTTAATTTAGAGAGTTCAAGGTTTAATCTTTCTGTTCTCTCTATTTCTTTGAGCAGATTTAACTCATTCATTGTTGTCTTCAATATTTATATGCAAAATTTTGGCAGTAGATATGTAATTTGTGTAAAACTACAAATTTACATTGCTCATTATCCATGTGTTCTGACTGGTGAACAGCCAGCTGAACTGCATAGAGAAAAAGCCCAAAGGGAAAAAAAGAAAAAAAAAATGAGTATATTCTTCATTTAAACTAGTGAACTTGAGTTTGAAACTTTCATCACAAAAGTCCATCTCTCTTAAATGATAGCGTAACAGATTTTCTTAATTTCTAGATTTGTAAACAAATATGTAAGAAAATATTTCTTGGTTTGTATTAAATCTACCTATTTTCATAGGATTTAAGCCTTTAGAAATTATTTTATAGGGCCGGCCCATGGCTCACTCAGGAGAGTGCGGTGCTGATAACAACCAAGGCCACAGGTTCGGATCCTGTATAGGGATGGCCACTTTGCTCACTGGCTGAGCGTGGTGCTGACAACACCAAGCCAAGGGTTGAGATCCCCTTACTGGTCATCTTAAAAAAAAAAAGAAAAGAAATTATTTTATAGTGGTCAAAAAGTAATGTAAGGTACTCTCTGATTAGAGTTTATTTCTGTTTGTTACCTATAAAATCAGAATTTCTAGGAGCAAATATTAAACTTGAAAGAGCTGGTCTCACAATTCTCTGCACAGTAGGAAGAAAACATTAAATTTTATTTACTATTTTAAAAAATAAGGAAGAAATTTAGTTTTAATAAAACATTTTGATGGACACAGGCACCCTCCCTCAAGCTTTTCTTGCTGAAGTAAAAATAATTATAATAATGCAAGGAAAACAATATGACAACCAAACATCAGCAAATAATTTTGGAAGATGCATAAATCACATTGTAGAAGAAGTTAAGAAACAAGTGTTAGAACAAACCACACAGTGTGGGATCCTGCTGTATAGTTGAAGGAAAGGATGAATGTTTCTATAATGTCTGGGCTTTATATTGGATTCTGCTTTAATTAAATACTAGAAGTAATTTCTGTGTTTCACTTAAGGCGTAGCTATCAGCAGGGGCCACACTGACCCCTGGAACATTCTGGAAATGGGGGGGGGGCATTTTGGTCAACACAGTGATTGGGAGGCACTTATTGGCATTTAGGGGGTGGAGGCCAGAGATGCTAGAAGTCCTGCTAGGCATGGGATGGTTTTGTACAATGAAGAATTTTCCCCTATCCCAACTCCTAAAGGTCTTACCATACGTTCATATCAGTGAAAACCCTGCTATTTCTCTGATCCTAGAACCTAACTCTGTTTTACATATAATTCCAAAGAACTGTTTGCACTCTATTCATACAACACTACATTTTGGGGGAACATAACTAGTGTACAAATTGAGGGAAAACTGCACTTTATTTGTTTGGAACTTTGCTAAGAGTGGCTGACAACCAACTCTTGTTCATTCAACAGTCATGGACTGATCATTCATAACTCGCTTGGCAGCAAAAGTAGACCTGATTTGAGGCTATTTAAAAAATCATGTCACTGACAGCAACACTTTCATCAATCTATAGTTGTAATTGTCACATTCAAATGTTAATACAGAGGGCCGGCCCGGTGGCGCGTAGTCCATACACTTATTAGAAGAAAAGAGGTCTTTCTTTTATTGTTAGCAGAAATGATAAACTCTAAAAATGTATTTTTGGAAGCAGTTCAGTGTGCTGGAAAAAAATGACTAGACTGAAATTAGAAGACCCAAGTTCTAGGGCCGGCCCAGTGGTTCACTGCTATAGTGCGCCGCTTGGGAAGTGCGGAGGCGCTCCCGCCGAGGGTTCGGATCCCACATACAGACCGGCTGCTCACTGGCTGAGCGAGGCGCGGGAGCAACACCGAGGGTTGCGATCCCGTCGCCGGTCCCGGTCCGGTACGGGCGCGACACTGAAGGTTGCGATCCGTTGCCGGTCAAGAAAAAAGACAAAAAGGAAAAAAAACAAAACAAAACAAAACAAATGTTAATACAGAAAAATGGTGTTGATCCTCCCTATTCAAAATGTAGTTCATGGACCAGAGAATGGGAATCACTCATGACCTTGCTAGAAATGCCCCACCTCAGACCTATAAGATCAGAATCCACATTTTAACGAGACCCACAGGTGACTTGTATGCACATCAAAAATTGAGAAGCAATGGTGTAGACATAATTAGCTAAAAATTATTGTACTTCTCAAATAAAAACATTTATTATAGGTAGTACAAACCCTGTATCATGTCTTTTAGTGTGGTTTGCTCAAGAATTTTACATACTATTTTACCATAATTTGCTTTCTAATATTTTTCCTTTCTTGATTGTGAATACATTACATGTATTTTTTGAAATTGTAAATTAATTTCATTTCAAAATAACATAGGGAATATTACAATAATAAAAAGGTTGTTGTTGTCAAAGGGTTGAGAACTACTGAATAAAGAAAAGATGAACTAAAGGAGAAAAATATATTCCCAATGCTTATGATTTCCATAATCAAAACAATGTTTTATGGGAAAACTGTGTCAATGATGGAACAGCTGCTTTGGCTGGAATAAAACTTGAATTCTGGGAGAAGGATACAGAGATATTTTCAAAAATAAATTTATTTTATTTATTTATTTATTTTTGTTGGCTGTTTCAGGAATTGAACTCTGGGCCTTGGTGTCATCAGCAGCAAGCACCACACTAACCAACTGAGTAAGCAGCCAGCTATATTTTTCCCCCAAAATAATTGTATTTATTGCTTTTATTAAAAGCATGAAATTCTTGCACCAAAGAAGTTGAAGACAGAAGTGCACAAATTGCTGCACCATTTAATTGATACAATGTGATGGTTAATTTTAAATGTCATCTTGGCTGAGCTAAGGAATGCCTAGATAGCTGGTAAAACATTATTTCTGGATATGTTTGTGAGGGTGTTCCTGGAAGAGATTTGTGTTTGAATGTTGTAGACTGAGTAAAGAAGATTACCGTCACCAGTTTGGTGGGCATCATCCAATT
The DNA here is from genome assembly GCF_000696425.1 of Galeopterus variegatus. Taxonomy (NCBI): domain Eukaryota; kingdom Metazoa; phylum Chordata; class Mammalia; order Dermoptera; family Cynocephalidae; genus Galeopterus; species Galeopterus variegatus. Next base: position 58,665 of record NW_007726383.1, on the reverse strand, counting down.
CATTGATTGCCTCAAAAGAACAGAAGGGCAGAGGAAGGGTGAATTTGCTCTCTGTGTGAGCTCGGACATCCTTCTTCTCCTGCTCTTGGACATTTGTACTTCTTGTTCTCAGACCTTTGGGGACTTGGATTGAGACTTACACTACTGGCTCCCAGGGTTCTTCAGCCTTCAGGCTTGGATTGGAATTACACCACTGGTTTCCCTGGGTCACCAGCTTGCAGAAAACAGATCATGGGACTTCCATCTCCATTATTGTGTAGGTCAATTCCTCATAGTAAATCCCCATTTTATATATCTTTCTCTATATATCCTATCGGTTCTGTTCCTCTGGAAAATCCTAATACCTATAGACAATATTACAAAACCAGACCTTTAAACTATAGTATGCTGTTCACTGTTCTTTGTTTTGATGATGAGTGATCATGAAAACATCTTGTATCACAGACAAGATCACTGGTTATCTCATGGCAGAGTACATTTCAGAGCTGTCAAATTTAGAGAAAGTACACATTCTTATTCTCTATAAACACTAGTGTTCCACATTCCATCTTTTCTATAATAAGTGCCTATCAATTCTATGGTAGTAAAGCAGAATTTTAAAAAAAATTAACACTGTTTTTTCAAATAAAAGTGTCATTTTAATAAGTGGGAGAGTTTCTGCTTTCAAAGGCAACTCAGGCTATGCTGAGAGCATTTAAAAGCAAACCCTTGAAAGTGCTTCTTTTTTAACTGATTGACTTCTGAAAATGTGTGTCACCTGCAAAAATTCTCATATCTGCTCACTTTTAAAAGGTTGACATTTCTAATTCAGTTAAAAAACCTTTCCAACAATGTCTCTCAAATGGATTTTGAATCTACTTTTTATATATGATGGTTAAAAGTACAAAAATGCAACACCTCTGATTAGTTGGCAAAAAATAGTGATCTCTAAGACACTGGATGAATTGGTTAGGGTGGGAAAAGTCTTTTCAAACGGTTCTTGCTTATCTGCAGAGTCGACCTCAATTCTGTTTTAATTTAGGTCCATGATCTCCTATCCATATTTCTAAAATCCAAAGTCTCTGAAAACCAAAAATTTTGTTCATAAGTCACTTGGCAACAAAAACTGACCCGACTTGATTTGAAGCTATTTACAGTCTTCGTTTTTGCCATGCGGTGTGCCTATTCACATCTTTTGCTGCAGAAATGTGAGGGTTAATTACAGGGTTCTGCCCCAGACCTTATGAGGAATGTTACATAATATATGCTATATGAATTGTATAAAATTCCCCAAATCCATAGAATTCTGAATATTGTAAATTCATCTGATTGTAAGGGTTTTGAAGCTTGTAGACCTGTGCAAATTCTTAGCAGTGAATATGAGATGAATAAAGAATTTCAGTGTTCTTGATGATATGCAAGTGTCCTTTTCATTGTATTTTAATGCTGAGTCTATAATTTTGAAATTTGTTCCCTGATTTTTTCTTGTTATGAGGATAGAAGAGTCACATTTTGGGGCAGAAGGTCTGTAATTCAGGGTCAGCAATGTAAGTCGAACAGACACTGGAAAAATGTACAGATTTATATAAATATATATAATTTTTAGATAAACATTTTTTGATATAAATATATTGTATATATTTTCCTCCACTTTGTCCTTACAGGGGAGTTATGACTCCCAGGAATATCCTGAGCTCAACTGAAGCTGTGAGATTTCTGAGAGCTGCCTCTGCTGGAAAATGAAAAAGATGCAGGGAGAGGAAAATGTTTTCCAAACCCCCCGGCTATTAGCAAATGTTTGCCAAGAAAACACTTCCATAAATCTCTGGAGGTTCTAAGTGATTGGAAAGTACATGGGCAGGGATCCAAGTAGCTCTCACCCTGGGAAGCTTTATTATCATTAAAGAAACCTTTATAATAAGTCTTTTTATTTCTATTCTATTTTCAGTAAAACATTTGCTTATATGACAAATATAACTTTCTAAATCTAAACTAACCTGGGACAGTGTCAAATCAAATAAATGTTTGTGGAAACACTTTACTTGGAAAATGGGAAGAGGGCTAATATATAATACATGGAGTTTGAAGCTACATGATTTAATATCTGTATGATATCTGATTTCAGCCAGCACTGCAGTTATGAACCAAAAAGCTCAATTGATTGTATGTTTATTTAGGTGGAGGCTAAGGCACAACTTCATGGGAAAGAAAATTTGTCTTTAATTTTGAGATGGGAATATGTGTGGTATAGGAACTGGTCTACGGTAATAGAATTGAGTCCTACCTGACAAAATTGCAATAGCTTAAACTGGACAGCTCACAAACAAATAGAACAGTTGGTTAGCTGAAGTTTAAAAATGCAGCAGTTAACTATTGGACCCCGGTGCCTTCACCAATTCATCTCCCATGAACTTTATATAGTCAGGGAGCAGCTAACACCCTTGTTGAATCAGGCTCGTGCTGAAGGTTTTCCTTCATGGATATATTCACACCACAATCTAAGCAGAATCTGACCCCTTCCAACACTGCCATGATGATCACTCTCTCCATTCTTGCTTGGACCATTGCTGTGTTTTCATGCTTCTACCCTCACTCTCTACAATCAGTTCTCTATATAGCAGTCAGTGTGGCCCTTCTAAAACAAAAGTCAGATTATGTCATGTTTCTGCCCAAGGCTTTCCATATCAATCAATATCAAATCCAAACTCCTTACCCTTAAGGGCTTGCTCCTGCCACACTGCTCTTTCACTTTGCCTCCTTACTCTTTCTTGAACACACACACACACACACACACACACACACACACACACACGTTCCTCCCTAGTGGCCCTTGTACTTCCTAATCGCTCTGCCTGTGTGCGCTTTTTCCAGATATCTGCAAGGCTTAGTTCCTTTCCTTCTGCTCCAATGTGACCTATCACAGAAGCCTTCTCTGTCAGTCCCCCCATCTCCACCCCAGAAGCCTCGTATAAGTAAACCTTTACCTTGGTTTATATTTCTTTATAGGACTCATCACCTCCTGACATATTTTACATCTGTCCCACTTCATGAAAGCTGGGTCTTCATCTGTTTTGTTCATGCAATATCCTTGGCTATACTTATACTTTCTGTTAAGTCTAAAAGTTGATAATATGTCAGTATGCTTGCATAAAATACTTCAGCTTTGGAAAAACTGTGTGGTTTTTCTTTATTTTGTGTTCTTAGAGTCAGTACTTTATTGAGATCATTTTTTTTTTTACTGAGCAATGTATGATTTTTAAAAAATTAAATCAGTTGCATGTATAGTTACCTTAATAAATTGTAGCAACCAATTGGCATGAGATTGTATTATCCTAAACAAATATTCATTTTAAATGCCTTTTTGCTTATTTGCTTGTTTAACAATTACACTAGTTTCTGTAAGTGTGCAAATCCCTGAAAATGAATGCAATTCTAAAAGGTATGTAAACATTGAAAATATAGAGATAATTTAAATAAGTCATTAGACAGGGGTAGCTGGATCCCTTTGGGCCTGTTGGATATGAAAAAGCTTCACAGGGATTGGCTATGGGTGATGGAGAAGATTCATCTTGGTGTTGCAGTTGGAACCACAGGCGTCAGTGTGGGCCCTTTTTAGTCACATGGTAGCCAGCCCACAAGCTGACCATTGCTGGAAGAAATTATGAAACATGTGAATGGGTCACAGGAAGCTAAAATGAGGACACAGAGACACCCTGCTTCTGTATGCCTTGGCAACATGTGCTCTGCTCCTCATCCTTTCTTGAGAGTTTTAGTCATGGCCACTGTCATTTTTTCTTTTTCTTTTTTAAAATTTTGAACCTCACTAACTACACTGTTCTCATCTTTCATTCTGTCACTGTTATAGTGGCTGAAATGATTTATGTCAGCAGGTGACTGAGGATAAAATATCTTGCTATACTCTGCCTCCAGAGAAACACACGTGCAATGTTAAAGTTAATTGACATCAATAATTAAATGTTGTGAATGAATGAATGAAATAAATGGTTGCTAATCAGGGGACTGTCAGGTGGGCTGAAGGACACAGGAGTCACACAGATTATGTCAGTGAGGGCTACTGGGGACAGGCAATGGATGCAGACTCTTGTCATCTGAAGGAAAAGGGCACCAGTGCCTCCCAGAATCAAGGCGAGGTGGAGGACAGCAGGACCCAAAGAAGTGCCAAAAGCTTAAAAAAAAAAAATCAGGAAGTAGAAGACAGTCTCTGGTTGGTCACCCTAGTCAGGGCAGAGGTGCTGCTGGGCTGCCACTGTCTCTGCCCAGTGAGCCCAACCCCAAACATCACCATCTCCCTCATTCCTTGAGAGGTCCACCTAGCCTACACGATGAATAGGGTGGTGGTGGGAATATAGAAGAAAGATCTGCCCTTTGCTTTGGAGTTTGCTGCCCCAAATCGCCCTCTTGTCAGGACTATGCACAGAGGTAATTTTCTATAAGAAAATGGAACTGTCAGAAAAGGGGATGAATGCCAGTATCCCAAAATGACCTAGGTGATCTGGACAGCAGTGTATGTATAAAATGTAGAATGAGGGAAAATATGGGAGAGCACCGTTCACAGACAAATTTTTTAGAATAGTACCATTTCTATTGAAAGCATTACTGCAAATTAACAAGAAGAGCAATAATTCACTACAGGAAACAAACAGGCAGTGGACATGAATAGATAATGGTACAAATAATTAGTAAACATGAAAAAATAGTGTTCAGCATTACCAATTATCAAAGAAATGCTGATTAAAACAAGATATGACTGATCTATCACATTTTCAAATTTTAAGCAAGTTGACACTTAATATTGGAAGGTATTTTTGCAGCATCACACAGAACCTTAAAAGTGTTTATAAATGTTGATCCAGTATGTCCACTTTTAGAAATCTCTCCTGAGAATCTAGAGATCTTGAAAAAGATGATATATCCACAATGTTTATCCCAGCATAATTTTTAAACTGCAAAATAAATTAATAGATGAACAGATAATTATAATATTCTTCTTAAAAATGAGGCTTAAAAAATGTAATGGCAGTAAAAATACTCAATTTATAAATATTAAGTAAAATAAGCAGGATTCGAAACTGTTTGTATAGCATAGTGTTATTTTGTAACAAACCTTAATGCATAGAAAAAAATTAAAGGAAATAAACCAAAATGTTAATAATGGGTGTATAGGTGTGGATTACAGGTGATTTTAATTAAGAGAATTTTTTCCTGTGGTCTCCACTGCTTTGCATTTTTGTAAAATATAAATGTAAAAATTATAAAAATGAACATACATTACTTTTATACTTGGAAGAAAAAATAAAAATAAAAAAGAATTTAGAATACCACTTGCCTGATAAAAATATCAAGTGCACAGAGATAAATACATAACAGTTTTCTTAGTCACTTTTTTCTTGATATCTCTGAAGATACAAAAGATTTGGGAAAAAAAAACAGTCATAAAATCTCTCAGGAAAATAGAAATCAATCATACTACTTCTAAAACAGAAGTTTGGCAGTCTGTAGCTTACATTCATCTCTAAACAATATATGGCATTTTTCTATTTTACTCCTGTCAGAGAGGCAGAAGCTCAATGATTGTAAGGACATTTAAATAATTTTATTTCCAATTACAGTCAATAGAAAGACCTATTGTTGTAGGTTAGTGCCAAATGTTTTAATGATGACACTTAAGGATTTGTGATGCAATTTTATAGCCTGCTGCTTCTCAGCCAAAGGCGTTATATTTTCCAAAGACAAAGTTGTAAGAGTGCAGTTACTTGTGTGCATAATATTTTATCAAATCATCTGTGACTAATAAAACTTGAGAAAGAGGGGAGGAAAGAGGGTATGCCGTCTTTCAGTAATATGCTTGTCTTAAACTTGCCAAGCTCCTCTTAGGCAATACTGTGTTTGCTCAGAAGGTCATGTGCTTAATTGTAAAAATCTGTCAGTGTCATAGGATTCAAAAGACATCAATCATTTCTGTCAACAAGGAAAGAGTGAGGGCTGTGTGACTCTTCTATCATTAGGAAAAGATGTGTTCAAGAGAGAAAAATGTAGTCTAGGGAGCGCTGAGCAACTATTGGCTACAGACTCTAATTTCACCCCCTTCTCCTATTTTGGACTGGAATATTACATTTTTCATTTCATGTAGAGCCATGTATGCAGTAAGACATGACGTAACTTGGTCAGTCTCAGCTGTATAATATCCACTGAATGCTCTAAAGTGGCCAACGTTATTAGCAGTTGGGTGTATGGGGAGGCCTTCCTTGCTTTCTTCAGCTTTGGCGGGATGCAGTATTGTGTAATGAGTTTAGAACTGGCCTGTATTCAAAATTATATTCCAAAAGGCTGCTATTCACACCACATGAGAACTAGTTCTCTTTTTCCTCAGACTTTATTCGAAGTGGACTAAAAACAGCAAAATGACTGCGTTCGAACAGTTTCATGGGTGGAATGGAAATTTTCCATGTTTTACTCTCGATTTATTATTTTATGCTAAGATTTCTGAATTACACCCACAAATTCCAGTCTCTCGCTATCTAAACTAGGTGACTTAGGCTGATGACTTCAATATTCTGAGCCTCAGTTTCTTTACCTATAGATTATCCATAACACCTATCCCACGGAGTTGCAAGGAGGCTTATAGACCATGTCAACAAAGCTCTTCTTATTTTGTCGCCTCAGGCAAGTTATTTCACCTTTTGATCCACTGTTTCCTGATTTGTAAAATGGGATCAGTCGTGGCTACTAGCTGCAATAGACGAGGATTAGAGATTATAGGCAAAGCTTCAAGAATGGTGTCCGGGCACCTGGTGACTCAAGAGCACCTGATTAATAATTAATAATAATAATAATAGTAGTAATTAATAATAATAATAATAATGATGATGATGATGATGCTAGTGAGCATCCCCCAGGCTGATGCGGTTGGGTTATGAAACTCTGGGAGAAGACAGAACAAGGGACACAGAGCCCAGGGGAGACCCAGCCGCAGTCCCGCCGTCGGGCGGCGGCGTTGGGCAGCCCGCACCGCAACGCCCTGGGACCGGGCACCGCCTCGCCCCACCCCTGCCCAGCGAGGGCGAATCCGGGCGCCGAGTTCCGGGCGGTAGCGCGGTACAGAATCCCCCTTCCCCCCTCCGCCCCTCCCTCCTCCGGAGCCTGGCTCATGTTGAATCGGTAGGCTGTAGGTCCCCAGCCCTATGCTGAGGCTGCTCTGAATGAAGGACAAGCCCAAATTGCAACATCAAGCATCAGGCCAGCCAGGGGAGAAGAGGTGAGTCCCTGACTTTATCCAAAACAGAGCCTCCTCCCGTCCCCAAGCACCTGGTGCCCAGACACCACCAGCTCATCTTCAGGTCTCTTTCTCAAAACTTCTGCCAGCCCCGGGCAGCTGGCCGCTCCCCGCCCAATTTGGACGGGACGTTAGCAGCTGAGGCGGTGGCGGCTTCCCGTGCGCGCCTTCGGGCCCCGTTCCTGCAGTCAGCGCCGACGACTCCGGCGCGCACTTTTCCCCGGGCGGACGACTGCCGGGAGCGCACAGCCGCGCTGGCTCCGGGTCGAAGTTGGGGGCGTCCTCTGCAGGAGGCACCCCATCATCCGCCCCCGCCGCCGCGGGGCCCTCACTGCAGTGTGTCTGCTGCCCCCAGGTCACCTCGCGCGCCCTCGGCTCGCGTGCGCTGTGGCTGGACGGGGATGGCGGGCGCGAGGGGACCAGCATCCCCGACCAAGCAGGAAGTGCTGCGTCCCGGGGCTTAGAGCCCAGCTGGCCAGGAGCGCGGTCTTGGGCGTGTGGCCACGCAGCTGCTCGCCCGCCCGCCCGGGCACCCACGGTGTGATTTGATGACGCGGAGGTGGGGCGAGGAGGCACGAGGGCCAGGGGCAGGGCGGCGTGAAGGGGCTTGTTCTTTTCGCTCAGATTTCAAGGTATTTGGGACCAAGGTCTCAGCCCCAGGAGTGCGGTCCTCTAAACCTTCTATAGGATTTTGTGACGCTTTTCAGAACCGTCCCGGGGGACTCAGTCCAGAGCTTCCGGCACGCCTATGTTTGCTCCTCCTAATCTCGGAATATTGCCACCTTCACTTTCTCTGTGCCGGCATGAGTGCAGGTAGATTCTTAAAAGACCACAGGAATTTCTGCGTTTGGTCATCCCTGGGTCTCTCCCCACAGTGGCAAGTTCCGTTAACTTTATCACCCAAGGCCGCCGATTGCAGTTTAGATAACACTCTGCGGGCCTCCAGGGGCCTCTGAGAGACCAAGTCCTGGAGACCTCTGAGGCGTACTCAGTGTGTTCGTTGGTGGTGGAGCAATGAAAAAGAACAAAAAGAATCTACAGTTTGAACGGTTAACAGACACGTTTATACACTGCCTATTTGAATAAGAATCTCTTTCACTATTAAATGTTTTGTGACACACATACAAGTGAATTCGTACACTGTCTTTAAGGATTGTTCGAGGACTTTTTAACTAATTGTATGAGTTCCCAGTCTTCTCAAGATGGAGTACAATGAAAAATTCATATAAAAAGTGTGAATAATGGCCGGCCTGGTGGCACACTGCTACAGTGCGTGGCTTGGGAGTGCAGCGGCGCTCCCGCCGAGGGTTCGGATCCCACATACAGACCAGCGGCTCACTGGCTGAGCGAGGTGAGGGTTGCGATCCCATTGCCGGTCCCGGTCCGGTACGGGCGTGACACTGAGGGTTGCAATCCGTTGCCGGTCACGAAAAAAGACAAAAAGGACAAAAAAAAAAAAAAAAAAGTGTGAATAATGATAATGGTGGCTTTGAAGAAAATGTGTCTTTACCATGTTTGTCCCCAATGTCAGAATATTTATCCACCATGGTCTTAAGCGCTGTACAACACTCATTTAAGTTTGTTGATTCATTTTTAACTGGGTAGTGGGGAACCCTGCTCCTTGGAAGTTGTCTGATTACCTTAGTGTGTTTCTTAATTAAAAACTAGTTCTAAAACTCATTTACCCTTAACTCTTACAGGATTTTTAAAAAAACTTTTATTGTGATAAAATACGCACAACATAAAATTTACCATCTTTACCCTCTTTTTTGGGGGGTGGGGGGACAGCTGGCCTGTGGGAGTCCAAACCCTAGACCGTCAGCACTAACCAGCTGAGCTAAGCGACCAGCCCCTCCGTCTCCATTTTTAAGTTTACATTCAGTGGCATTAAATACACTGACATTCTTGTACAAACATCACCGCCATCCAGCCACCAAACACTTTTATCTATCTTACAACGTTTAATAACGTTTTAATGATAATAATTGTGTTGTAGGCTTTAGTTTTCTCACTAGTCAACTTTTGGGTTTCTTCTCAGAGCTTTAGAGAAATGTATTTTTAAAGAGGAGCAGTGATTGTGTAGAAATGTTATCTTCGTCAGGAAAGGTCTAATACATTACTGTTTGAAGAAAAGCTTTTGAGCTATTTAAATTTGTATATGAGGATATTGTGAGGTTTAGCTATCAAGAGGGAGGGACAGGTCAAGGAAGTTATGGTTATTGATAGTATCCCCCCCCCCCCCAAATATTTAACAGAAAAACAGAATAGTCAGTTTTGTCTCCTTTAGCAGGGCAGTAGTACCTATTAAATTATGCTTGAATGCAGGCCGTGGTGCCTTTTTAGTAAATAAAAGCAGTTCCTATCAAGCTAGCTACTGGGTGCAGCAATTTCCTGTCCGCCCCAGGTGCTTACTCAAGACTGATGCTGGAGAACCCAGAATATAACATGTGGCTCTTTAAACTTGCAGTTAGGCTGAGTCATTGTGTTCATGAGAAAAACTGTAACTGTGTAAGGCCTGGTTTTATGTTTACAATCCTTTACATCTCAGCACTACAAAATAAAAATTAATTGCTGGTGTGTGGTTTAAAGTTGTTACAGGGTTAATATGAGAAACGCCTAACCTGAATATCCCATAAGCTGGTAACGTTTCTGATTAAAAAGAGAATCATACAGGTGCCTTCTTATGCTTCAGTGGGAACTCATTCCAATGTGTTAGTTTCCCTAAATTCATGGTGCTTATAAAGTCTGGGTTCCAGATGTTTTATGCAGGGTTATTAAACAACAGTTCATGTTATGTAAGTGTTTCATAGTGTCACCGTTTTTTTTTTTTCTTTCTGTTGCAAAACTTTCTTATTTTTAAAATTTATTGAAGAAACATTGCAGTGACAGGATAAAATGAGTTGTTAATAAACACTTATATGGTGCTTACTTTGTGTCATCACTGTTCTAAGCATTTTACAACCATGAACACATTTAATCCTCAAAACAGCCCCATAAGGTAGATAATCTTATTATCCTCATTTTATGGATGAGGCGGTTTGAGGCACAGTGAGATTACACACCTAGCACATGGCAGAGCCGGGGTTGAATCCAGAATTTTGCCACTGCTGTCTCTCCAGAAAAACATAACCTGCTAATCTCCTCCCTCCCCCTTAATAAAGGAATGTTTCTAGGTTTTTGTATTTCCATTTTGTCCTTGTTCTTAGGGATAAATAATTTGACATAATTGAATCTTAGAGCAATTCAGACAATCAGTTCAATTCTTTTATTTTTCAGCAGAGGAATTGAGGGTAGATTGCGGTTCTGTCTAGGGGTGGAAACGAGGGACAGGGTCCTGAGACCCTCTGCTAAGCCAGGCCTTAACTCTTGATTGTGAGGAGATTGGAATGGGGATCCTGAAAGGGTCTGGAGAGGCCAGGGCTATATTTGGGAGGGGGCAGGGTGGTATTTGCCAATCAGGAGAGAAGCCTTCAATATTTTAATAATCAGTATGAGCATGCTGCAGCTAATCTGCTACATAAGGGCCCAGGTACTGTCAGTGGTGGTGGTCAGAGCAGAAGCTCAAGGCTGACTCTGGACCAGAGAGGTCTTGCTGCTTAGGGCTCCAGAATCCTGGATTTCTTCCCCAATTGCTGCTTATGGCTGTGACCCTGGGTTCCCCTCTGGTTGAGGGGAATATTTTATTCTGTACTCAATTATTTTTGGAGCTTTTTTGATCTAGAGTTGGGAACCTTTTGAAAGCCTCTGACGCACAAAAGAAAATCAGCCAAAAGCAACATGGAAACACAAATAACTTTTTTTAGTCAGTTCTCTGTGAGTGTCTGTGTGCGTGTGTACACGTGTGTGTGAGACAGAGAGAGAGAGAGAGAGAGACTTCTAAGGGCCTAAACTTACACACTTTACATTAAGAACAGGAAAATAAACATTCAGTATTCAGTTACATTTTTCGAAGTAGGTTTTTACAGACAGTACATTTGACTGAGGGAGAATGGGAATAAACATGGGGAAAAGGCAAGCGGTGGGAAGGCGGGGAGAAGCAAGTGCAGAGGGGAGGCAGTGGCAGAGGGCCGCAGAGTGGAAGACAGGTGCTAGCCCCACTGTCATTCTTTATTAGAAGCCTCGAGTCTGAGTCTTAGTTGTGCTACCACTGGACCATGCCTTTGAAATGTCAAAAGCAGTTGGAAATGATTTTTCCTTTGGTTTAGCTGGAAGTGATCTTAATGTTGTTTAAACTGTTGCTAATTAGCAAGCATTGGGACAATAACATACATGGGAACACTTAGCTCCTCGTTGGGATTGTCATAACAATCTGGTCTAATTTGGTTTACATCGCTTTTATATGGATGGATTTATATATACTTATATATAGCATGGTATTAGAATTACTGGATTTGCAATTATTTTGTCATCTATCTTCCCTGCGAGAGAGTAAGGTCCTTGAGGTCACAGACTGTGTTTGTCATTTTTGTGTATCCTGTGTCCAACATAGTGTTCAGTAGATAAGAGCTAAATGAAAGGAGGCAAATGGATGAAGGGAGATGGTGTGATTCATTTTACTCAAAATATACAGATATTTCCGGAAAAGAAGTTGTTTATGTTAACGGTTTACTTATTTGTTTTACTATGCCATTTAACAATTTTTAAAAATTTCTAAAAGAAATTAAAAAAAATTTTTAAATTTGTAGATGTGGAGTGGACAGTCTGACATTTTGGATTAGCCACTGTATTCATTTTGTTGGCCTTTTCTGCATTGTTTTCTACCCAAGTTCTGATGAAGGAGTCCTTTGAAATAAGGAGACTGAGTAGGTAGCCATGGGTTAGGATTGGGGTTGCATGGCTTGGAGCAGAAAAATAATTATAGATGCATGGTGCCGTGGTGGTATGAAGATGCAGAACCAAAAGTGGGAAATTGATCAAAGAGGCAAAGAGTAGAAGGAAAGAAATTTAAGATGAAATTTTTAGGTGCTGTTTTTAATTTCATCATTAATACCACTTTGGGATAAAAATGTATAGGCTAAGTTAAGGTTCTCACAGGATTTGGAGATAAAGTATATTTTTGTTACTAACATCACTGTAATGTCAAAAGTATTTTTAAGAAGGTGGGGGGGAGGGTGTTGGAAATCCAGCCAGAATCCTACTATCCTAAGGGGAAAAAAACTACCTATTAGGTACCAGCATACCTATTGTACATGGTAAATATTTTAAAGCTAGGAACATGGAGCGAAGACTCAAACCCTAACCCTCACCTCAATCCCAATCCCAGCCTCAAACCTGCCCCTGTCTTGGCTGGAAAGACAATTCTCCCTGGGAGAATTGATGACCACAGTCCTCAGCCTAACAACCAGTGAGCTTGGATTTAGATCCCGAGGGCTCTCGCACTGTATGGCAAGTAACTTAGTCCTACCATACTTTGGTCTCCCCATTTGTAAAATGGAAATAAAATGGTACCTATCTCATAGGATCATTCTGTGCATGAAGTCTAGAACATAGAAACATTAGGTTCCCCTCTTTCACATGCCACCTTCTCCTCTCTGCTCCAAATCTAGAAGGAGCAACATCCATAAAAACCAAGCAAACTGGAATTGGTGCTAGAGTAGATATGAAGGTGTGGGCCTATGGGAATACGTGTGAGGAAAAACTTTTTTGGGGGGGAGGAATCTTTGACTGAGAACAGGATTCCATGGGACTCCAATGACGGGAAGCAGTAGAAAGACTTTGGGCCACAGAGCTGGTTATAAACAGAGACAGGGAACTGTATGCCTTTGATAGATATACTTTTAGGGTTTGTGTTTTGACATTAGACAGAAAATTTGACTTTTCTTAATTCATAAGCATAGCATAGCCTTTAATAGGAGGAGCATGATTGATTTAATAGGAGGAGAAGCGTGATTCATTACTCTTTCCCGGTAGGTGTACATATAGAAGTGTATTTTTAAAAATGTATTTAGAATTAAGAAGCAATAGGATGTACTCTCAAGGTAAGAGTGAAGTAGCTCATGCTATGTTGGAAAAACACCCCTCCCACCACATTTTTTAGCTTCACATTAAATAGGAGAAGGGCATCGCGGGCACTGTCAGCTTTATAAGGGCACGCGGGGCACGTGTCATGCATATATGTATGAATCATGGATGGAAGTGTAGATAGTCGAGAGCCTAGACAAGCAGTTTTCACACTCTTGTTTTCAAAAAATTGTGGTTACTGTTTTCCTTCCGTACCCCTAAGAACCCCTTCTCTGAATGAGCTCTTCTGTGAGATCCCAGTATGTAAAGCACCTAAAAGCAGAGCTGTTCCCGACGATTCCTACATGGGCACAGTGAGCCAGCTGCATCCTTCCAGCTCCCCTCCCTGCCCCTCCTGCTGGCAGCAGCTGCCCATCAGCTGGGCTCCTGCGAGCAGAGGTGAAAGCGCTGCTATATACGCTTATTACAGGGAAGAGAAAGACTAAGACCCAGGAGGGGGGAAGGAAAGGCAGCGAACTGGTTTTCTTTAAAGCTTTTGCAAGTAATGTGCTAGAACTGGCTCATACTCGTAGCTGATTTTTAAATTTTCTGGAATTTTGTGAGCTGGTTATTAAACACGCTACTATTGAAAATTAAATTTCCTAAAATTTGGATTTTATAATTACATTAAACAAATTATATTGAAAAAAAGTTATTAAACAGAGGTAATCCAAAACTCATCATTTATAATTATTTTACTAAATTCACTGGTATTCGTGCTCTTGAAGTTATTTAGGTCTGTTGTTTCTGTGTGGGAAAATTCCATAACTACTACACATCTCCAAAACTGCGTGTTCTAGTGATGTCATGTTCGTGACTCGAATTTGGCCATGGTGGGAGTATTTACACTGGAGAAATTGGCAAACACTACAGTTTGGGCTTCTCCACCCTCAGCTGGTTGGTAAGTATTTGTCAGCACACCACTGGCTCTGCGCATGTGGGACACTGGAGCTTCTCCACTCCCTCCTTTCTCACTGTGACCAATGAGATTTGCCTAGTTCTTTTCTTTCAACCATCACAGTGGTTCTGAACTTGGGGATGTGGCTGGGGTGAAAGGAATACGCTCAGTTATGCAATGTTCTTATCTCTTTTTTCCTGTTAGCTGGTATGCTTATGGTTGTTACCAAATGTTTTAGATTTCAGCTGCATTCAATTTAACCCTTGATTCTAGTCTTTTGTAGAGATAGGATTCGTCTGACCTCTCCCCGGCAAGAAGAGCTTGCCTTCCCTCCTTCCCCATGGCACTAGTCCTAAGTTCTGGCTAAATATAATCACCTGGGAACTTATTAAAATACAGATTCTCAGGTTCCATTATGTACCTACTAAATTGAGATTCTTAGGGGGTAATATTTTTACAAGAGTATTTTGTAAGTTGTCTTGGATTTTGATGATGACTCTGTATGGCTTCCTTCTGTGGGCTCTGGCTGCCCAGCCCTGACACCTGTGTACCTTGCTCATTGTCAGGTCAGTTGGCCTGGCCACACTGCACGGGAGCCTTGATTTTTATGTTTGTACTCAAATTCCGATGCGGTAAAACTTGGTAATCAGAGGTCACTCTTTGTCCCATTAGCCTGTCACGCATACCAGGTCCTGATTCCCTTTCTCAGTTCTTTTGGGGCCTAGATTTCTACCTATGGAGACTGGTCTGTTTAGTGCAGGGAGGCTCACAGGGGAGTCAGGTATGCTGGGTTTTATTTGTACTTTAGCCTCAGTGGGACCTCAATACATGTTGGTTTTCACCTTCCTGAAGTGCAGTTGCCCACCTCCAGGGATTGTCAGGAGGGTTCTGTTCCTGGAACACACCAATCTTGGTTCCATCTTAGGACTTTGCATTGTGCTGTTCCCTCTGCCTGGAGCATGCTTCTCCTAGTCATGCGTGGCTTGCTTCTTTTTGTCATTTGGGTCAATGACAAATGGTCACTTTACTGCCTTGGGAAGGTTCTCCCTGACCATTGAAAGCCACCTCTTCTCAGTCCGCATTGCTTGGCCCACTTCCTCATCCCACTCTAGCCTTTTGCCTTGGGTTATGTTCATGCCAGTGCTTGCCACTATCTGGAATTCTTCCTGTCTTGCTTTCTTAAGTATTGGGTTTTGTACACATAAGCATAAACTCCAGGAGAGCAGGAACTTGCTTGACACATAGTAGGTACTTACTAACTACTTGTTAAATGAATGCCTCTTCAAATTGTTATGTAAGTATGTGATGTTAGTGTGAACCCCAGGTTCCCAAGCGATTTGTCTGTTTTCCTAATTGTTCTTTTCTGACTTCATAGATATTACCATGTTCACGACAGTGATTCATTGCTGTGATTATTACTGCAGTTTGGAACAAGTGCTGCTCTCAACTGATGAGAAATGAAATTTGTAGCTTTCTCTGTGAATGTCACCTTTTGTTTTTAAAAGAGCTTACAGAGACTTGATTCAGTTGCATCTGTTTGTCCTGTGGGTGTGTAATCTGTGACAGAATGGACTGGCTAAACATTCAAGTAATGTAAAGTAAACGTGAGTGAGTTTGGGAAACTCCTGTTTCCTCCCTCTTTTGAGTTCTGCCAGGAATGGTTTTTGGTGGGGTGGAGGGAGCTAGGGAGGGCATTCATGACTTTGCAAAACACTAGGAGGCCAGAAATGAATGTTGGAAATGTTTGTCTAGACTGATCTCACCAGAAGACATGGGATAAGTTTGACTGAAAGTGAAGTGGTTTTTGCCGATCTGTTGCCATGAAGGTGGATATGATTGACGGTAAAAGCCTTCACCCTGTATTTGCAACAGTCTTGCTCATGCTGGTGTTGGGGAATTTATCAGGCACAGAGTCTTTTGGTGCCAACAGGGTGCTCAACATGTACTAGTAAGTCTAAGATGTGGTTCCAGCTGCACAGAGCTTATGGTCTAAGGCAGTCATCCAAAGGCAGAACTGAATCGTGTGTCGGAATCTTGCCAGGCCACCTGAAGTAGACTGGTATGTTGTAATGATAATATGTTTCAGTTTTCCTTGGTAGTGATTTTGAAACCACTCTGTTTTGGGGGCAGTGCTATGGTCTGAATGTTTATGTCCCCCGCCCCCCAATTCCTATGTTGAAATCTTTACCCCCGAGATGATAGTAATACAAGGTGGGGTATTTGGGAAGTGATTAAGTCATGGTGGTTTTGCTCTCATGAATGGGATTAGTGCCCTTCTAAAAAAGGCCACAGAGAGTCCTCTTGCTTTTTATGTCATATGAGGTATTGGCAAAAAAACCCGGCTATCTAGGAAGCAGCCCCTCACCAGACACCAAATCTGCCTATGCCTTGATCTTGGATTTCTCAGCCTCCAGAACTGTGAGAAATAAATTTCTGTTATTTATAAGCCACCCAGTCTAAGAATACCTTGTATGGCAGCCTAAGTAGGCTATGACAGTTAGGCTGGGAGTGGAGTAGAGACTGAGGCCAGGGATGTAGAGAGCAGAAGTCCGGAGCTTCTCTAAACTCCACGTTCAACCAGAGTGTCTCATTAATAAAACATACTGCTATTTATTTGCCTTTAAAAACAGTATCTGTTTGTTTTAGATTTACAGAAAAGTTGTAAAGATAGAGAGTTCCGAAGTGGTACATTGTTTCCTGTTTTATTAATATCTTACATTGATTACAATTAGTGAACCAATATTTATACATTATTAACTACAATTCATACCTTAATCAGATTTCCTTAGTTTTTCTGAAATGTGCTTTTCCTATTCCAGTATTCCATCCAGAATATCACACTGCATTTAGTAGTCTGGGTTTCTTGAGTTCCTATTGACCATCATGGTTTTTCAGACTTTTCTTATTTTTGATGACATTGATAGTTTTGAGGAGTACTGGCTAGTTAGGTATTTGTAGAATGTCCCTCAATTTGGATTTTAATGGTGTTTTTCTTGTTATTAGTCTGGGATTATGGGTTTGGGGGTAGAGACCACAGAAGTAACATACCATTCTCATCACATCATATCAAGGGTACATACTGTCAACAAGACTTACCTCTGTTGACGTTGACCTTTATCATCTGGTTGAGGTAGTGTTTGTAACATTTCTTCATTGTAAAGTTACTTTTCCCTCCTCTCAGCACTGTACTTTTTACAAGAAAGTCACTAAGTGCAGCCTAACACTTTTGGGATAGGGAATTATTCTCCACCTTCCAGAGAAGGGAGTAGCTACATAAATTATCTGGAATTCTTCTGCATCGGGGATATGTCTTTTCATCCCCATTTATGTATTATTCAATTATTTACTTATGTAAGTATCGACTCATGAATATTTATTTTATACTTTGGATTATAATCCAGTACCATCTTATTTACTTATATTTGACTTTTCAATATTTATTTGAATAAAAAATTTATTTGAATAAAAAATTGGGCTGTTTAAAAATGTTAGAAAACTACTTTTCTATGTATGTCCTTTTCCCCTTTTTCTTTTAAATATCCTATACATTTATTTATTCATTAGGGGCAATAAAAAGCAAATTACCGTATAGGCTTTAATTGTATTTTTTCTTTCTTTTTCTGTTTTTGCAGGAGTCAGGTTAAAATATAATTATTTAAGTTTTTTTTGGACTGGTAGGGATTGAAAGGTATTTTCTCTCCTATTGCATACTGATTTTGTACTCAGTAATTTAAAATTAAATTAATGGGATCACCTACAGGGAGATTTAGAGTCATCTGTCTTCCCAAAACCTTTTAGGAAGTTTAATAACATACAGGAGTTTAGGAATAATTTTTGGCCTCTTTTTTTTTTTTTCAGAGTTTCCTTAAATCAAATAGATATTTTGAAAATGCTCCTCAAGCTACTCTTCTTATTTTTACTGCTGGAAGAATGGTAGACTTGTTACAAGAACCCTCAAATCAGCTTTTCATGCTTTCTGTTTTCTAAAACAAATCTCCTTTGTGCAATTTTTTTCTCTACTAAAAAAATACAATTAAATGAATTGTGTAAACATATTTCATCTCATTTTAAAGCATGTAAAAGCATAACAAATCGTAAATCCTGACATGCTTATTAACCAGGCTTAAAATAAAGGGAGAAGCATCCTAAAAGTATTTTATTCCCTTTACCTTTTTTTATGTTATGAGTTTTCTTTTGTATTTCATTCATTTTGTTCTAAAATCCAGTGCTCTTAGGCGTTTTTGTTTCTGCATCAGCTCTCAAACACAGAAACACTTCAGAGAGTGGTTTTAGTTGCAGGCAAATCCCTCTTTTTTTTAAAATTGTGGAGAGATTATTACACTTGAAGATCAGATGACTTGGCCGAACGGTCCACAAAGATGCTCCTCAGTCAGGTGTTAGTGGCTTAGTGTGTGGTGGGCTACCGATGCAGACTCAGTCCTCTTACAAAGGAGAGTGTGAGGCCCATCCCAGCATGGCTGACCCCGTAAGTGGCCAGATTCACTCAGGCTTGTGTTTGGGTCAGCTCCCAGGAGGATCAGGTATATGCCCAGAGCTGGGCCTTGGGACCTGGCTAGAAAGGCCTGAAGAGTTTCCTGTTGCAGTCAAATAAAGGATGACAGCGTTAATTTGAACATGTTGAGAAGCCATTATTGTATTGCATGGTAATTAAGTACAAGTTAAGCATAAAGGATAAACACTTCACATAATTGACTGTAATTTAGAATTACTTTAACACAGGCAAAGCAAAAATCCAATTCTCAGGGCTGGCCCATGGCTCACTTGGGAGAGTGTGGTGCTGATAACACCAACGCCAAGGGTTCAGATCCCTATATAGGGATTGCCAGTTGGCTCACTTGGAGAGTGTGGTGCTGACAAACCAAGTCAAGGGTTAAGGTCCCCTTACCGGTCATCTTTAAAGAAAAAAAAAAAAAAATTCAATTCTCATTCTTTGTCTAGTCAAAACAATACCCATACTGACACTGTCTCCTGGTTTTACCCAGAATTTATTTCTCAATTTATTTGTTTATTCACTAAGTCATAGGCCTTTAATAAGATGACTGCAATACAGTGAAGACTTTTCAGGGCCAAGAACTCAGGAAGCCTGTGAAATTTGTCCATAATTTAAAATGACCATATGATCAATGAGCTGGAATGACTGGAAACAGTGAACATAATTTCATTTCTTTGTCATGGTACACAAACCAAGCTGGATCTGGGGGCGGCGGAGAGAGGCATTGCTTCACATAAAGCCTGGGCTTCATTTCACGTGGTGGTCCTCCTCCCCACTGTCCCCAGCACTGATGTGGAGCAAGGGAGGTACCTCAGCACAGGGCAGAGAGGTTTCTGCTCTGCTAGGGGTCTTTAGGCCTGAATTGGCCCATGGACTTATCAGCCACCCTGAACCTTCTTCTGCTCAGAGGGTAGGTCTGGAGGATGTTGTTTCCCGAAACAGAGGCTTGGTTTTCTTCAAAGTATAACCTATTGCTTAATGCTGTAGAAATGCGTTTAGAATTACGTTAGTAGAGGATGTTTAAGTGATTGTAATTCACTTGCACTCCCTCATCATGTGGCTCTCTATTGCTTCCCACAGCATTTCAATCTACCCTGACCTTGTCCTACCCACTTTCCTGCCATTGCTGATTACACAACAATAAAACAATCTTACTTAAGTGTATGTGTTACCTGAATTCAGTGGCCTGAGAACTTTTTCCTTCCCTTTAAAGTTTCTTTAGGTTTCACATTGTAAGTTTCAGTGATACTTACATTTTTCTATCATTTTTACAAATGAGTCATGGAAAAATGGAAAATGGGTTTGAAAATTATTCTCACATGACATCCACTAAGGGTAGCACTTAGGGAGTAATAAGCCTGTACAAAATTCTAAAGATTGAGGGAAAAAGAATAAGCCCTTAAAGAATTTAGATAACTTTAGTCAGTTTTAAATAGGAGGCCCAAAATAATTAAGTGAGAAATTGAAAAACCTTAGTCACATTAGTACATGCCAACTTTTTTCACATTATTAAGATATTTACAGATATTTTGGCCAAAAGCTGCTTATTTAAAAAAATATGCATTCAGAAGAAAGATATCCATAATATGGCATGTTTTTTTAAGAACAACCTTCTGAGTTTGCCTCTGAAACCATTCTGTGAACATAATTTGCTTTTCTGTAGTAAATCTTGTGAGAAGTTTGAAGAACACAAATTCAGCTATTCTTCAGTTCCTGCAGGGTCTTTCCTTTCAGACAAAAAGGGCACGTCTAAGTAATCCTTGGACAACTCAACTAATCCTTTCTTTTGAAGTCACAGATTGAAAATAACCCGATTTATTAATCGTACAATGTCATTATAAGGTAATCTAAATGCATTTTCCACTCCATATAGGTATTTATACATATATTCAGGTGGTCCAAATTCACTATTAGAAACTGTGGACATGCTGGAAAGAACCCTAGTCTGGTAGTCAGGATAACCCAAGTTCCAGTTTTGCCTCTGCAGCTAACCTAACGTGACCCTGGGCAATTTATTTCTGGAAATTCCACCAGCATTCTTGTCTGTTTCAGGCCCTGCCTCTGGAGCTGAAGATGAATCAACCTTAGTCTCGGCCACTAACTTCTGGGAATTTACGGTCTAGTGCAGTGATTCTCACACTCCACTGTGCACCAGAACGCCCTGGAGGGCTCATCAGAACACAAAGTGCTTGGCCTCCCTTTAGAGCTTCTGATTCAGTAGGTCTGGGCTGGGCAGAGAATTTGCATTTCTAACAAGTTCCCAGATGCTGCTGATGCTGCTAGTTTGGGGACTACAATTTGAGAACCACTGATCTAACAGCTTAGCTGACACATCAGTAAATACAATTCAAAGATTAAATGCTGTGAAATAAGTACAAGTAACATGCAGTGGGAAACAGGAAACATGAAGTAAGGCAAAAGATGAATGAACAACTGGAGCTCTGAGAAGCCCTAATGGAAGAAGGAGAGGTTAAGCAGGATCTCGAAGAGTGGATAAAGCTTTGACAGGTAGGGCATTTGGGGGGATGACAATCTCCCACTGGGAGGGAGAGTTCAGAATGTACATGGGAGTGGGGGCATAGTCTAGCATAGGTGGAATGTAGGGTTGATGTGGGGGAAGCAACAACCAGGAGCAGATGGAATTGAGACTATGAGAGAGCTGGACAGCTAAACTAAAGTGTTCTTGGTTTTTGGACTTTGGCAGCAAAGGAACAACATGATCAGAGACATACTTAAGAAGGGCAGCTCTAGCATTGTGACGGATGGCTTTGGGAAGAGAAAGAGTGATTTCAGGAGAGCTGGTTAGGAATTACCGGGGCAGCCCAGTCTGGAAGCAGGGATGGGCTGAAGAAGAACATGCAGAGCGTGAAGGTAGGAGAGGTGCAGGTGTGTGATGGATCTGCAGCACAAGCCATGGATTTGTTTGCTGATAGATCCCTGGGGCTGAGATAGAGGGGAGGGTCAAAGGAGACAGAGAGTTCAAGTCTGAGGTGAAGGGGAAGAATGATGTTGGCTAGAGCCCTCAGAGGAAACAGGTTGGATAAGAAAATGACGCTCTTGGGGCCTTGGTGTATGTAGGAGGGGACTGGAGCAGATGCTCTTAAAAGTCCCTTCTCGTATGATTATAATCAATGGTTTGAGGGTTGTTGGTTGAAATAGAATGTATTTGTACAAAATACGCTGGTATATTTGTTGATTGGTTGATCCATGTTAATCATTAGTTCTGAAATACTTACATCTGTAAAACAGCCTTTTTTTTGAGCTCTTCATTTTGTTTACAGTTTTCTTAGTGTCTTGACTTGCTCTTCTTCCCATTTTTTGGATATGTGTTCTATGTATATATTTTAAATAAATGTAACAGATATTTTCAACATCTCTTTGGCTGTTTCTCACATCATAATAATCATACCACTTATTGAGATATTTGTACACAGTCCTGTCTTTCCCACTGGATTATAAACTCCCTTTGGGTAAGGAACATGTTTTACTCATTTTTGTCTTTCTCACTGCACTCATCATAAATACTTGCAAAAAGTGGCCAGAAAACATTTGAGGAATTGAATCAAATCATTTAGTAGAAGCAAGTGACTATTTCTTTAGATCATTGAGTAGGAATCTGAAGAAATGTTTTGAAGGGGAGTGGCCCGGAGACAGGGGAAAAAGTGCTTGAACTGGAACTGTAGTAGGGATGAAGAGTTGGAGACAGACTTAAGAGATGTCTTCAGACCCTGCCAGCATAAGAGTTCAAATGAAGTCAGATTAATAGAGATTATGCAAATTTCACTGGTCTGTGTTCTCACGCGGATATGTAGGATCTTTGATAAAAGTCTCCTCCAGGTATTCTTGGTGCTGTCTTGGAGATAATCTCACATGAGTTTTCAGAGCCCTGCCCTTTTCCCAGTTTTCTGCTTTGGTTTCCTTGTTGAGGACGGGCCAAAGAGTTTTGTGGGTGAGGCCCCACCCCAGCCATATCTGGTATTCTTCTGGAGAATGGGATCCTTGTCAAGGAAGCCAAATTCCAGGCCTTGTTTTCCCAATTTTGTGAATCTGGGGGAGGGGAAAGATGCTAAAACCTGGTGTGTGCAGGAGCCTGAAGTTACTGGGTCTCTTTGTCCGTGACTCACAGAGGCCAGGGGAAAGACAGCCTTTCCCACTCCTTCCTGCAGCTACTTGCTGTGGCAGCCCCAGCCAGTCTGGGGCTGGGCAGGGAAAGAGCCCCTCTTCCCTCTCTTGGTTTCTCCCCACTGAAGCTCACAGAGGCCCCTCTGTCTGAAGGCCCCTGCTCCCCTTACAGATCAGCTGGTGCGATAGATTCCTGAAGGCCAGGAGCCCCCATCCATCTGCACTCCCAAAGGGCATGAATCTTGTTTTGGAGCCATCCAGCCCCCGCTACTCTCGGTAGATGAAATAAAATGCAAAAGGTAAAAGTGGACTGTGGGACAGGGAAAGAGGATGGAACTGAGATACGAGGTGGAGAGGTTTGATCACTTTCAGTTTTAAACTTGATGAACTGGGTGTCTGTGATCCAGTTGGTGGGCACTACACATTCAGGAGAAAGGCAGGAAAGGAATGGTGGTTTGGGGAGTCGTAAAGCTGTGGGTACAACCATCAATGTGTATGAGACCCCCTCCCCATGAGGACATAGAATGAGAAGAGGCTTAGTCGACAGGTAGACTAGATAGAGTTCAGAAGCCCAAGGAACCCCAGTGTTTAAAGGACGGTGCTGGGAAAAGGAGCCCAGAACCAGACAGCAAGGAATGTTCAGGGAACTCTGAAAGGAAGGAAATGGCACGAACAAAGGAGCTCAGGAGAAAGGATTATTGCTCATGCTGGGAACAGTTTTGCCCTCGTGTTTACACCTATAGTTTCCCAAGTTTATCTCTTCAGAGTAATGACTATGTTAACCTCACCTCCCTTCCTGCAAAAGGAGTCAGAGACACTGGCAGTATCATGAATGGCCCAGGGTCAGGAAGACATCTGACACTTGTGTACCATGTCAGTACTTTGATCGAGCTTTTGTAGTCAGTGTAAGGAGAAAACAAACTTACTTGAAGCTAACGGTATGGGAAATGTTAGCTTTTTCCTGTTTGGTGTTTCTTGCTGTGTTTTCCGTATTAATCACTTCATTTTCCCCTTGGTCACAGGCCTGATATTTTTCTCTCCCACAGTTGTCAGCTGCCTGGTGTGTCAGGCAGTTTTTCACTGTGATATAGTGACACAATAGAGTTCAAGCTGGCAAGATTACTGCCAAAAGTGTGTGCCACTCTTGCTGGTTATGTTCATGAACACCCAGAAAGCCCAGTGCTACTGAACTCACTTATAGGCTTTGAAATGACCATGCACTTTGCATTCAGCAAAAAATATACCCCAGACATGTTCAAGGGTTGTTGGTTTGAGGGAAATTAGGTGACTCCTGCATGAAAAGACAGAGCCAATCTAAAGAGATAGAGTGAATTTTCTGCGGCACACATCTGTCGAATAAGTGGATTTGGATGTGACCACAGGCTTTTCATATGAAATTCTATTCCATGGGAATTAAAGATCGTGGCTTTGCAAAGGCATGTATTACAGACTGTGGAAACTTTTCTTATATTCTTTTGCCAAAGCGTAGAAGCGTGGAGAAATAAGGACGGGAGACGGGCTTCTACTGTGGCTGTTTGTCTGCTATAATCCTCTAAATACTTAATGTGTCCCCATGCACATAGCAGTGAAATTAAATGTAGCTATTCCTTTTAATGTAGCAACTTAGACGTAGAAGTCTACTGCTAAGAGTATAGGAAAACTAGAGAAAACAGTCCTTAATATCAGTTAGGAATTGTGTTTTGCTACAAGTATCAGAGACCCCAGATAGTGGCTTTAGTTCTCATGTAAAAGCAGTCCAGAAATAGTTGGGAGCTGGCACGATGGCTCCAGGAGTCATCAGCCTCTCTCCACAGCTCTCCAATCTACCATCCCCAGCCTGTGGCCCTTGTCTGAGATGGCTGCTGGAGCTCCAAAAGTCGTATTTACATCACAGGCAGAGAATGGAGGCAGAGGGGAAGAACAGCATGCCATGTCCTTTTTCAGGACCCGGCTCACAATCCCAGCACTCCCACTTACATCTCATGAGCCAGAGCATGGTCACAGAGCTGCACCTAGCTACAGGTATTGTGTTTAATTCACTTCACATCTCTTCATTATTATAAACCTCATTTTTTTGAAAAATTAACTTACAATCTTCTCCTCTCCTGGCCATTATTGCAAGAGATTGGGAGAGCACTCAGGCAAGAATGAGGTTCTTCAGCATCTTTCTGGATGATTCCATGCTAGAAGGTCTTCCTCTGTGTCTTCTCATCAGTAATAAATGTAATGCCATGAGTCAGCCAGGCTTTAACCAGAAAGGCAGCATTTTAGTAGGTTATATGTATTAAGGAATTTATTATGAGGAATTGGCTTACTCAGTTGTGGGGCTGGCTAAGCAAGCTTAAAATCCACAGGACAAGCAGTCAGGCAGGAAGACCATGAGCAGGCTTGAGCCCCATGAGTAGGGGCTGAGGCTCGTAGTCTCTGAAATTAGGGAGGGCCTAAGCCCTTTTTTAAAGGACTTTCAACTGATTATATCAGTCCTACCCAGGATAATCTCCCTTTTGACTAATTAAAGTCAACTAACTAGATCCTTCTGTCTGGAAAATCCCTTTGCAGCAGCACTACTGCAAAGCACTACTGTATTTGATTGAATAACTAGGAAACGTGTGTGTGCTACAAAGTGGCTGATGCTTGCTTTCTTTTCTTCCATTCTCAGGAGAGAACATTCCTTGTGGCTGACCGTCACTGGAAACACACAAGAAAGGGAATTCTGGGCAATGCAGTTCAGTCCAGCCAAGTGGACATGTCACATGCAATTATTTAGTTCTTGTCATGTAGCGAGAGACAGGGTAAAAACAAATCAGTACTTTTTCATTTCTGATAACTGGCAGAAGATGGATAGATGCTGTGATTATTGGCTAAAAAATGCAGTTCAGTCCAGCCAAGTGGACATGTCACATGCAATTATTTAGTTCTTGTCATGTAGAGAGAGACAGGGTAAAAACAAATCAGTACTTTTTCATTTCTGATAACTGGCAGAAGATGGATAGATGCTGTGATTATTGGCTAAACTGAGGGTCTGGTGTTAATTGTGCATTTTAATTATTTTTTTCTGCTTTGTTTTTTTCCTCTGTTTATCGTAGATAGTTAAGACTTTATTTTTGATGTTTTTGTTAGGTGAGTGAAGAGTTTGGAGGATCATGAGACATTGTGAATTCATCAATGTTAACAGCACTTAAAAACTGGTTTTAAGGGCCGACCCCGTGACGCACTAGGGAGAGTGTGGCGCTGGGCATGCAGCAGCGTTCCGCCGCGGGTTCGGATCCTATATGGGGATGGCCGGTCACCGCTCACTGGCTGAGCGCGGTGTGACCGGTCACAAAAAAGACAAAAAACCCCCCAAAAAACTGGTTTTAAAACTAAAGATGTCCAAGTTTTTAACAGCACAAATATTTTTTCCCATTTATACCTTTTTTGGTCTTCTGTACACACAGCTAATAATGGGCCTTTTCCTTCTTTTTCAAGCAAATTATAGCTTTTGTAATTAAAGCAAAAATTAGTAGCATTGAAAATCCATTATTACCAATGAAACTCAGATGCTCATTAATCTTTTATTGAAAGTCTTCTATATTATTATTTTTTAAAAAAAACAGCTTTATTAAGGTATAATTCACATACATAAAAACCCTTTTAGAGTTTACAATTCAGTGGTTTTAGGATACTCACTAAGTTGTGCATTGATCACCATTGTCTTATAGGACCTCTATATTCTTTTGTGTTAAATGTAGATATGGATGTCTTAAGACAAATGAAGAATATTAAAAAATTAATTTTATTGTCTCAGATTTAAATTCACTTGAAAACAGAAATTAGTGATTTTTGGTAAAGGCAGAATTGTAAATATTAGGTTTTAATTTTGTGAGAAGAATATATGTAGGGCTTTTATTATGGGATTTTCTACCACATTTGAGTATATTCTTTCTTCGGATGTAATTCACAATCGGGGCTGTCATTCATTTGTTCAGCAAGTGTATATTGAATCTTTACTTTGAGCCAGGCTCAGCTCTAGGCACTGGCAGTCCCAAGTCAAGAGACTTTCTCAGAAACCTTGTTGTCAGATGGATGGAGAGATTGGTAGGGCCGTTTTGGCCTTCATGATGTCATCTTGACTGTGTGCCTGGTAGGCATGATGCCACTAGGAACTAGCCTGCACTGTGTGCAGGGATTCCATCCTTCTGGATTTGCAGGAGGGAAGTGAGTCCATCTGCAGAGAAGGCTCTGAGAACACATCTGAACATTCTACAAGAGACCCAGGTCCTCTTTGGGGTTGGTTTCATAGCAGAGATGGGAGAAATCACTAAACTCTTCTAAAAAGAGGAGCCAGGCTCAGCTCTAGGCACTGGCAGTCCCAAGTCAAGAGACTTTCTCAGAAACCTTGTTGTCAGATGGATGGAGAGATTGGTAGGGCCGTTTTGGCCTTCATGATGTCATCTTGACTGTGTGCCTGGTAGGCATGATGCCACTAGGAACTAGCCTGCACTGTGTGCAGGGATTCCATCCTTCTGGATTTGCAGGAGGGAAGTGAGTCCATCTGCAGAGAAGGTTCTGAGAACACATCTGAACATTCTATAAGAGACCCAGGTCCTCTTTGGGGTTGGTTTCATAGCAGAGATGGGAGAAATCACTAAACTCTTCTAAAAAGAGAACACAGATTCTGAGAAGTGCAGTGAATGTTGCTGTGGTGTAGAGAGAGATGAATTGAAGGGTTCCCACTGCAGTGTGGTTTGCATCCTTACTTCCTTCAGATTTTTACTTCAATATTCCTTATCGGAGAGGCCTCCCTGACCATGTCTCTCTCTGAAATAGAATCCTGTCCTGTTCCAACATTTTGCTCTGCTTTCTGTTTTTTCTGAGCTCTAGATATATTAAATATTTATGTGTTTTGTTATTCAGCTCCCCCTCTCCCCAACCCCATTAAAATGAAAACCAATGCTGTGCTCTCCCAGGATAATAATGTCTGGTACAATGTCTGGCACATAGTAAGCACTAATAAAGATTTGTTACATGTATGAATGATCTTAAAAAGGTGCAAATTATAGAATTCTATTTATATGGCTCCCTTATGCAAGCAGTAATTAATTTCCATAATAAATACCCTAGATCTTTAGGTGTTTATTTGTGGAGAATATTGAGTGAAGCTTGTTCTCATTGTAAAACAACAGACTAAAATTTGAATCCATCTTACCATTTCTGTATCTAAAACCTCAGTATGAAGCTGAAAATAGCAGGGACACTTTCTAATAGGTCCAATTGAAAATTTGGATACTTTCCAACCTCGGTTAGGGCCTCAATTAGAATGCACGCTTCCTGGGAGCAGGGGGTTTGTCTGTTCCCGTTTGTATTCCCAGAGCCTGGAATGATGCCTGGCACACAGTAGGCAGCAAATAAACTCCTACCTCTCTCTGCATAACCCACCTTGCTTCTTTCTGCTCTGAGAAAACAGGCTGCAGGAACATACTGCCTCAGCACCCCTTAGCCTCCAGTCTTTTCCATCCACCTTTATCTGTCTCAGACTGCTTGGAAGTTCCTCTGTGTGCTTTTTTTCTTCTATGGGACTTCCTGTGGAGCCTCCCACTTTCAGATACATAACCACTGAATCGCTATTAAATCTTTCCCTTCAGCTCACAGAATGCCCTAGTTGCTCCCAACGTCCAGACCTCCCCTGGGCCAGCTTGCCTCTCACTTTCCTTCCCTTTTTGGCCAGCAGGTTTGAAAGAGGCTCGGGGGGCCGCAGCCTGCTAGTGCATGTCAGCTCCCCCTGCTCTCCTGAAACTGTCCCAGGATGGTCACCATGGCCTCTGAACTTGGTCACCATGCCCAACCCAGTGTTCTCATCTCAGTGTTTCCCTCTTTCACTGCCCAGGCCAGTGTGGCCATGCTGACTTCCTCTCCCCTCCATCCCCCAGCGTCACCCCTATCTTCCTCAGGGTGGCACATGACACACACCCCCTTTGGCTTTTCACATGTCTGGCCACCAGCTTCTTACTTAAATAAGAAATGTGATCTTTGACCTTCCTGCCTCCTGCCCCCTAACCACCCAGCTGCTTACTAAGTCCTTCCTCAGTGCCTCCTTTCTATTCCCACTGTGGCCACTGCCCAAGTGGGCTCTTATCTCATGGAATACTGCTGATTCTCTGCCTCCAGCTTTACACAGGGATCTTTCTGAAACACAGATTAGATTATGTTATTCTATAGCCTAAATCCTTCTGTGCTCCCCATTACCAAAGATTGGATCCACAACTCTTTAGCTTGGCATTTAAGACCCTTCTCAATGTAGCTGCCACACATTTTTTCAACTTCTTTTCCTGCACCCATCTTCCCTTTCTCTCCCCCCACCCCCCAGCCTCCCTCGGAGCTTTTCAGTGCCAGAACATGCTATGTGCCACGTGCTCTTCCACAGTGGGGTTCTTTGAATAGGATGCCCTTCCTCACTTGTGTGCTCATGGATTGAAACATCCTACACCTTGGTTGAGTCTGCCCTGACCACCATTTATTTTCTTTGCATGCTGAATCATTTCTGCTCCCTTCTGTGTTGTACACAGTGTACTTTTGTTGGTTGGGCCACGTAGACTGCCTTCTCCACTAATTTGCAAACTTACTGAGGATAGTGTTTGTCTTACTCATCCTTGAACCCTCCGTGCCTAGCAGAGTGCATAGCACATAGTAGGTATTCAGTAGCTATTGGAATAAAGGAATAGAATTCAGATAAACGGTCTCATTAACAGATGCAAACCAATCCCTCTAATGACAGCAGAGAATTTAAGCTCAAACAAATCATAGCTATTGGAATAAAGGAATAGAATTCAGATAAACGGTCTCATTAACAGATGCAAACCAATCTCTCTAATGATAGCAGAGAATTTAAGCTCAAACAAATCAGTAGAGCTGGCAATAGAAGTATGTGGATGGAACTTAATAAATGTTCTTCCTTGTTTTCTTAAGCCATCTTTGACAGTAGTGTGTTTTTATAAAATGTGGAGAACCTCAGGCAGGTGTGTCAAAGCTCTTTTGTCCAGGAATAAACCGAGTTTTGTCATCTTGGTGGTACTTTCTTGGTTCAGTGTTCAGGAGACGTGAAAAGTTTTTAGAACAATTTAATGAATGTGTAATTAAAGTTTCTTATTTTGTTTTATTTGTTGCTGTATTTTTTGTTTGTTTTGGTTTTT
Source organism: Galeopterus variegatus (assembly GCF_000696425.1). Taxonomy (NCBI): domain Eukaryota; kingdom Metazoa; phylum Chordata; class Mammalia; order Dermoptera; family Cynocephalidae; genus Galeopterus; species Galeopterus variegatus. Next base: position 28,690 of record NW_007726383.1, on the reverse strand, counting down.
ATTTGGGAAGCTAATAGAGAGACAGGCTGTTAGAAAATCAGAGTCAAACTGCTTGGTTTATTGAAATACTAACTTAATGAATTCGGTTGCATGTGTGATTCAGGAATCCTGTACATTAAGGAAAAATTCCCCCATATCACCTCTGTGGTGCTGTTAGCTTGGGAACCTGGCCTGGTTTTCTCAGCAGCTGGCAAACTAATAATGCTGTTTCTCTCTCTCTGTTCTCCACCTCATCAGTTTACAGGCCTCAGATCCTCCTTTCAGTCCTTGTAAAAATAAAAGGCAGATGTATTCACAAACACAACAGTTCATTTTGTCCTTGAGGCTGATGATCATAAAAGTTTTTTAAAAAATCTTATTCTTCCTTTTTTTAAAAAACCAAGTTAATTCTAGTATTATCTAAATTTCATTAAATGATCAAAGACAAAAAATATTCCTTTTTCCCAAATGAGAATCCAGGGATAATGTGTTTGCTGCTCCATAGAAGGCATCTGTCCTGTAACTTACATCAGCCTTCCTTGTTTATTACCCTTGCCCCCTGCCAACACACATATGCACACTACACAATGAATGTTAACAAGGCCTTAATTTTATTTTCTGGGGATGGTAATGTCTCAACAAGTTATAATACATGCCAATATAGTTTAGATTCCTCTCCTATACACAAACCCAGAACAGTTTCTCTCAGGATAATAATATGGTCATGAGGTTTTTCTTGGGTGCTGCATTTTGTACAACCAGCTCTTGCAATGTGAGAGAAGCATTAGCCACTTGGGGGCACCTAAGCATTTATTTAATGAAAAAAAAAAATGAAGAAATTGCCAAGGGAAAGTAATTTAATTTCCAGAAAGAAGGTGGGTGGGGTGGGGTGGGGGGAATACTCTGTGCAGATAGTCCATTCCATTATAACAAATCTAAAAAGTAGACCTGTGTTGAAAACAGATGACCATATCCTAAAGAAGCCTAATTTACTGTACAGAGTTAGTAAAACCCTGGCTAGGTGCTGTTAACGGGCACTTCTGCGCAGGCACGCAGCCTGGGGGACCTCAGAGGAGGCCAGAAGTGGAAAAGCAGAATGGGCAGTGACTGGCAAGAGAATTCACGTGTAAGCTTCTCCAGGGCAGGGGCCGCATCTGGCTCATTCTCTGCCATGTACTGGGTGCTTAGCACTCTGCTGGAGATATGCACTCAGTAGTATTTGTTTAATGAATGGCTGGATGGATGAATGGAGTGAAGGTACGAGGAACTAACAAGGAATGGGTGACAGAGGCCGGAAGGTTTAAAGCGATGATAACCTGTCCATGAAGTCAGCATGAGGCATAACTATGAGGCATTGCATGCATTGAAAGATGTATTTGATTTGCGAGAATGTTTGCATGAGAGATGAGAATTGGTAGGGAAATTCCCATGTTACCTATTCTAGGTGAAATTTTGTCAGGTTGAGACATTTTGTTGTATCTATTATATATATGAAGACATGTTGATTTGTATTTTGAGTCAAGCACAGAAGCTCAAACAACATGGAAGCACAAATTACACTTTTTATGGTACCAGCCAGTTCACATTTATGATTATAATGTTGCTTTGAGGTATAAAGGATTCTGAAATGCATTTTGAATCCTCAAATAATATTCAATTATGTTAAAAATATCTTTTGTGTTCCTAATTCTTTATCATAGTCTGATGCATTGAGAATTGGAGATTTAAGCAACTTCTTAGGTATCTCTGTTGCTCAGTTTACCCCCGACTGGGTAGACAGGATTCTATAATGTAGAATCAGTCCGACCAGCCATTTCCAGGTGGACTCAGGGGTGGCTGCTTTTTGGTTCGGAAAGACAAGCTTACTGGGTCTCTTTTTCAGCTTTGTAGCTTCAGAAATTCACTTTTATTAATTCAGCCAGGGTTAAATGAACCCTAAGTATTTGCTTAAAATCATACCCCACTGGGGATTGATGAAGACCAGGGTACTGTATTATTTATCCTGAGACATTATTATTTCCAAGTAGTCTGGAATAGTTTATTGGTGGGTAAAATATTCTTCTACCAGGAAGTTTTATTGTGAAACCGCATTAGGTCACAAGGTTGCTTAGAGAGTATAGAGCAGAATAAAGGGACCTGATGTCTTAATCCTACAGCGCTGTTTCCTCCTTGGAAATTTAATTTCAGAAGCACTTGTTGAGTCTGCATGTAAAGGAAAAGGAACTGGCAGTAACTGAACCCTTTCTATGTGGTGAGCACTGTGTTTAGTGCTCTTGCACGCTTGTTTTACACGCTTGTTTCATTTAATCTCATTTGATGGGTAAATCACCGTGGAGAGTGAAGCACTGAAAGAAGCAGCCTCTGCCATAAAGGACCTTTTAGACCTGTGCTGTCCAGTGTGACATCCACTAGCCACACGTGACTATCGAGCAATTGAAATTTGGCCAGTCCAAGCTGAAATGCGCCCCAAGGGCAAAATACACCCTGGATTTCTAAGACTTATTTCTAAGAGAAATGTAAAATATCTCATTAATAATTTTTATATCGATCACATATTGAAATTACATAGTATTTTGGATAGATTAGGTTAAATAAAATGTCATTAAAATGATTTTCACCTGTTTCTTTTTACTTTTTAATGTGGCTACTAGAAAATTTTGTTACATATGTGGCTCACATCTGTGCTCACACATATCTGGCCGGACAGCAGTTATGAGGTAAGGCATATACATACTTCAAAAAATTCATGGAAAAATAGAATTGAAAGATAACACAAATCCATAAACTGTTTGAAGATTCCCTCATACAGTCAAGTGTCGATTAATGATAGGGATATGTTCTGAGAAATGCCACATTAGACAATTTCATCATTGTACGAACACCAGAGTGTACCTACACAAACCTAGATGGTATAGCCTACAACACATCTAGGCTATGTGATGCTGCCTATTGCTTCTAGGCAGCATCACCACAAACACGTGAGTAATGTGTTACGCTGACATTATGACAGCTACAACATCATTAGGTGACAGGAAATTTTCAGCTCCATTATAGTCTTATGGGACCACTGTCGTATGTGGTCCGTCATAGACTGAAACATTATGTGGCTCATGACTACATAAATTGCTAGGATCCTGGCTTTCTTCCAACCTTATGATGGGCATTTAAATGGGGGTAAACTGTTTGGAAGATAACTTGGCAGATCTCACAATAATAAAATATGGATCTCTACAGGAGTTACACCTAACATAGTATTTAACTTTGCCTTATGATTCTCTCTAAAATAAGTATTTGTACTGTCAGTAGCTGTTAACTAACAAGCTATAACATGCCAGACGTTGTGTGAGGCATCCAGTACAAAGGTAAATCATAAGGAGTTCCAGATTCAAACGTTAGATGATTCTCTCTCAGGGGGGAGACTCCACAGGTACACAGTAGAGTATGATACTGGATACAAAGTGGTAGATATCTTACAGGCACGGATGACAAGCTTTGGTGGTTCCAGAGAAGTGTGTTCACTACTATTTAGCTTGGAGCCTGTGTTTGAGCTGGAGCCTGAAGGAAAATAGGATGTGCCTGGGGAGAGATTGGGCAGGTGGAGGGGGAGAGTCAGGGGAAGGGCACAGCAAGAGCAAAAGCTCAGAGGTGAGGCAGGGGGGGTCTAGGAGGATCAGGGGGTAGTTCATTTGCCTGGGACATGGTGTATGTGCAGGGGCATGGTAAAGGGCTGGACTTTAATAGTGGAAGGCCAAGCTAGGGAATCTGGACTTTTTCCTGAGTACTTAAATACCAATGAAAGTGTGGTGCTTTAAATGGTTTCTTAAATACCCAGTTAGCAGTCCTTCTAAAATTCAGAATGCCTGAAAGAGTGCTAGTGTTTTTTGTTTGTTTGTTTGTTTGTTTGCTTGTGACAGTGAGGTGACTTACTGCTTAAATATTCTTAAAATAAAGTCTCTTGAAATAATTACCTTGAGTCTAGTTTTTCAGTTCCTTAAAATGTATTTGTTTTGTTCCAAGTAGCAACTTGTTGTCTTTGGAGTGGGAAATATGACACAAGAGATGTGCTGAGAGAAGAGGATACATTTTTCTCTTGTAGTTAATTTGTTGAGATGTTTGAAAAATCACACCAGCTTTTTATGTCTTATATTTTCCATTCCATGAAAAAAAAAAAAAACAGTTCTATGGAAAATTTTTTTAAGGACATTCGGGCAAATAATGCCCTTGAGTCTTGGAGATATCATATTGGTACACAAATTGTGCAAACACAGAATTACAGAGGCCAGAAGTCCTGAAAATGCGGAAGAGTGTTAAAGTTAAGAGGGAGGACTTTGGAGTCAGACACCTGGGTTTGAATTCCAGCTCCACCATATACTAAATTTTCTGCTCACTCCTAATATCCCCAGACCAACCATTTTACTCCAGTCTTTTGACTCTGCCACCTCTATTCTATCAATGCCTTGTGTAGTCCGACTTTCCCCTCTACTCACCTTATTTTCCATGGCCCACTGTTGTGATCACTCTGCTTGCTTCTTTCCTCCCTCTGTCTCAATCTCGGCAAAACCCAACCCTGGTGAAATCTGGGTTACACAGGCATGACTCTGTGCTTTCCTCCAAACAGCTGAGCATACACACAGAGAGCTCCGATGACATTAAATTGATCACCCTACCCTCCACCCCCTCACCTCCACTGACACTCAGTACTCTTTGGGAAACCTACCATGCTCTCTAGTAAATTCATCCTCTCACCCTAATGGGTGACTATTTTACACCTTTGTCTCTTTCCTCAAATCTCTAGTATCCCTTCCCAACTCTCTCTCAGCTAATGATTTTGCTGCCTATTTTACTGGGAAACTAGAAGCAGTGGGGAGAACCACCTCACCTTCCCACAACAAATCCTCCTGCATCCACCTGTGATTCCGTCCCCCATCCCCTGCTCTTGACCTTGGATGAGCTATGTGTTCTTCTGGCTGATCTTCTCTCACCCCCAATACACCTGATTCGCTGCTCCTGTTTATTCAGAACTCTGCTTCCACAGTGTCCTCCCACTAGCCTCATCAAAGTGCCTCTTTTTACCAGATCATTTTTATTATTCAAACGTTCTATAATATGTTCATTCTTTAAAAATACCTCCCTCAATCCTGTGTCTCCCTCCAGCTTTGCCCCATATCTCGATTCCTCTTGAAAGCAAAACTCTTTGAATGAGTTGTCTGTTCTCACTGTGTCCAATTCCTTACCTCACACTCTCCTCCCACACCATCTTATTATGAACATTTCAGACATTCAGGAAAGCTGGAAGAATTTTAAAGTGAACACCCGTAAACCACCACCTAGAGTCTGCAATTAATGTTCAGCGTTATTGCTTGGCCACATATCTTGTCATAGATCCATCTCTCTTTTCTTTCATCAGCACGTCTTATGTTTTGAATATGTTTTAAAGTGGCAGGCATCAGTACACTCACTCCTAAACGCTTCGGTGTGCATGTTATTAATTCGAGTTCAGTATTTGTTTGCAGTTCTCTTTTTTGAAGTAAAATTTATACACATTGAAATGCACACATCTTAAGTGCACCATTCAGAGTTCTGACAAATACACGCACCACCTCTGCAATCCAAACCCTTGTAAAGTACAAAACATGACCACTGCCACAGAAAGTTTCCTCATGCTTCTTTCCAGTCCCTTCCAGAGGCAACCACGGTTTTTTTTTTTTTTTGTCTTTTATCTTTTTCCGTGTCCAGCAACGGATCGCAACCCTAACTGGTCCGTATGTGGGATCCGAACCCTCGGGCGGGAGCGCCGCTGCGCTTCCCAAGCGGCACACTTATCCAGTGCGCCACTGGGCCGGGCCGGCCCCCAACCACGGTTTTGATTTTTTCCTACTATATATTATTTTTGCCTTCCTAGAAGATTATCAAAATTGAATCATACAGTATGTACTCTTTTGTGTAAAGCTTCTTTCACTCACCCTAATGTTTTTGAGATTCATCTGTATTATGTGTATCAGTAATTCATTCCTTCCTATTGCCAAGTATTATTCCATTGTTTGACTATACAATAGTTTGTTTATTCATTTTTCTATTGATGGATACCTGGGTTGTTTCCAAATTTTGGCTATTATGAGTAAACTTGCCATGAACAAACACAAAAATCTTTCTGTGGATATATATTTTGTTTTCTCTTGGGTAAATACTTAGGAATGAAATTACTGGGTCATAGGGTAGGTGCATGTTTAGTTTTATAAGAAACTGTTAGAAATTTTTCTGAAATGGTTGTAGTTTTACCTCCAAAGAATAGTGGATCAGAGTCGTGCTTGCTCTGAATCCTTGCCAACATTTGGGTTTGATAGTCTTTTTTTTTTTTTTTTTTGTCTTTTTGTCTTTTTCCGTGTCCGGCAACGGATCGCAACC